>NW_021632178.1:0-178038 GCF_004799145.2 Neltuma alba | reverse complement strand
GCATGTTTTCCATCCCACATACATTCTCTGTATCATCTACAGATTCAATTTTGAATTGTGATTCTTCGATTACCAGCGATGATCCCCTTGGGGAAAGGTTTTCTGTTGATGTTTCAGGTTGCTCTAGCATTATGGAAGCTGATGCTGTAGTAGAAAGTGATGGAACTTAATGCTTAATTGGAGATAATGGAGATTGTCCACTTTCAGTTATCCCACTTGCTCATGTGATGCAGAGACAGCATGAACTTAAGGATTACTCTAAATCCCTGATTAAACCCAATTGTTCTATGTTATTTCATATCATTTTGAGGGTTTTTATTATAGATTTTGACTCTTTTTGATGATAATTATGCTTAATTTAGATCAAGAGTCCTTGCTTTGAGTTAGTGTCTTTTTTGGGGTAAAATTGTCATAATTGATTATTAATTGTATTCAATTGATTTCTAGGACAATTGATGCTTTAAATTGTCACTTTTCATTGTAGGACAGTTGAGAATTAGAGCCAAGATTAAAGACTAAAGCATTACACAACATAAGAAGTCAAAATATTGAATATGGAATAGTTGGTTGCAGCCAAGAAATGCTATACTGTGGCAAAAAGTCTGAAAATGTGCATCAGTGACTATCATGGAATAGTTCACTGAGACAAACTTTGAGTTCGCCATGGCAAACTCTCAAAATCTCACTAAAATTCCTTTTTGGAATAGTTCACCGTGGCCAACTTTTGAGTTCGCCACAGCAAACTCTCATATCAGTAAGTCAGATTCGGATCCAGAATGTAAAAATGGACCCTCTACTTATATGATCCAACCTAGATTGACCCCTTAAACCTTAGAAACCCTATGTTTGACCTAACACTCTATTCTCTCATCTCCAACCCTCTATTCTCTCATCTTCTTGCCTCTCCACCTCCATCTTCTTCCCCATCCATTTCCTTTACCTTTCCTTCACTCCATCCTATTCCCTTCTATTCCAGCTACCATGGTTGATAGATTCACTCCAGTTGGAGCTTTTCTTGAAGCTATAGAGGGCTAGGGTTTATCAACTCTTGAAGAATAGTGGAGTGGCATGAGTTTCTAGACTTTAAAGGGGAGTTTAGTTTTCAGTTTTCATTTTTTAGCTATGATTTATGGCTTTCTAGGTCTAGGAGTTGTAAATTCTTAGTTAGGAACTTGGGATTGTTACTGCAATCATTGGTTAATGATTTACATTTGTAGTTTGGATTGGTTAATGTTAAATTCTGTGCTTCAATATATGTGTCACATATTGTTTCCTTGTAACTCTCTTGATTCTCTTATTGTGCACGGTCATGTTTTGATATTGAGTTGATTTTGGGTTGCAATGAACCAATTACATGATCATCTCAAATTACATATTAAGATAGCTTAACAATATTTTCATTAATAAAGTTCATTGATTTAAACATTGGACTTAATGAGTCATTGAGGTTGTTATTCTAGAAAACCTAATGATTTTATGAAACTCCCAATATCTTAAGTAAACTATGATTGCCATTAACACCATTTTCAAGAGATTTCCTATCATCCATTTCCATTCTATCATCATCTTATCAAAAATACCAAAAATATAGTAGCTTAGTTTTATTTCCATTGCATATAGTTTAGTTACATTTTAATTTAATCTTAAAAACCCAAAACCCCCGTTTCATTGCATTGCATGACATTAGTCTAGCTTAAGTCATCAATAAAGACTCCAAAAGTGAACATGACTCGAGTTGCATCATTGTGCTGCAATCCTTGCAATTTGGTAAATTTCTTGCATTTGACCCCAAGGCATAACGACATAGTCAAATTAATCCCCTGCATCTCCCAATTTATTTACTGTAAATTCTATTCACACCATGAGTCACTTGCATGATATGTCGTCCAGTGATGATTCAGGTATGTAGAAGAATCTCTCTAAGGTAGTTACTGCTATAGATCAACTTGAAGTTGGTTTAACGCTTGGAGAAGAGGGAGATTGCAAGACTGATCATAAGCAACCAAAGCTATCATTGGTTGAAGGAAAAGGGAGTAATCTGTTCTCTCTTGAACTTCACAAACTGATTCCTTCTGTTGTGCAACTACCCATACTTGATTTAAAACCCCTACCCCCTACTTTGAAATATGCTTTCCTTGAGTCTAATGAGCAATTGCCTATTATCATTGCTAACTCACTGTCTGAGGGTAAGAAAGAGAGACTTTTATCTATTTTGAGGGAGCATAAGAAGGCTAAGGGTGGACCTTAGCGGGCATTCCTGGGATTAATTCGGCTATTTGCACACACAAAATTCTTCTTAGTGAGGGATCAAAACTAGTGAGGCAACCCCAAAGATGACTAAACCCTCTCATCCTTGATGTAGTTAACAATGAGATTACCAAGCTTTTAAGTATAGGGATTATCTATCCTATTTCTGATAGTGAGTGGGTTAGTCTGGTACACATAGTACCCAAAAAGAGTGGGGTGACAGTGGTTGAGAACAAAAGGGATGAACTTATCCCTATAAGGGTGCAAAATTTATGGTGTGTGTGCATAGATTATAGAAGACTTAATGATGCCACATGAAAAGATCACTTCCCTATCCCTTTCACGGATCAAATGTTAGAGAGGCTTACTGGTAAATCAAACTATTACTTTTTAGATGGCTTTTCAGGCTATTTTCAAGTACCTATAGCCCCTGAGGATCAGGACAAAACCACATTTACATGCCCTTTTGGTACCTTTACTTATCCAAGGATGCCATTTGGGTTATGTAACGCTCTAGGCACCTTTCAAAGGTGCGTGATAGCAATCTTTAGTGATCTTCTAGAGGAAAACACGAAAGACTTCATGGATGACTTCACAGTCTATGGGGAGAGCTTTGATCAGTGCCTAAATAGTCTTAAGCAGGCTCTTAAGACATGTATAGATAAGAAGCTGGTCTTAAATTTTGAAAAATGTCATTTTATGGTGGATAGTGGAATAATTTTATGCCACTAATCTCCAACCCTACTTGTCATTTCCTCACTACCTTACCCTACTTGTCTTAAAGATTTAGGATCCTTCTTAAGGCATGCAAGGTTTTACCAGCGATTTATTAAAGATTTTAGTAAGGTTGCCCTACCCGTTTCTACTTTGTTGAAAAAAGATGTGGAATTTAACTTTGATAACAATTGTAGACATGCCTTTGATACTCTTAAGTCTATGGTTGTTTCACCTCGGATTCTAACTGCACCTAACTGGGATTTACACTTTGAACTATCATGTGACGCTTCTAATTTTGCAGTGGGTGCTATGCTTGGTTAAAAGGAGGAGAAACAATCTAGGGTCATAGCTTATGCCTCTAAAACACTTAACCCAGCTCAAGTTAACTATACCACCACCGAGAAGGAGATGTTTGCCATTGTTTTTGCCTTAGATAAGTTTAGACAATATCTAATCAATTCTTAAGTGGTTATGCTTACAGATCATGGAGCTGTCTACTATCTACTCAAAAAGCCATAATCCAAGCCAAGATTGATAAGATGGGTTTTGTTGCTTTAAGAGTACGACATGGAGATAAGAGATCAAGCCGAGGTAGTAAATTAAGTAGTTGATCACCTAAGTAGGCTACCAGGGGACACAAGGGGAATAGACTCTTCTGATCTCACTTGTGATTCTTTTCCTGATTCTGCTTTATGTGCGTTGGTTGTTAAAGAGCCTTAGTATACTGATATTGTCAATTATCTCATGACTGGACTCACCCCTCCTTTTATGTCTAAATCTCAGGCACAGAAGCTTTGGTGTGAATCTAAACAATACATATGGGATGCTCCCCATCTATGGAAGATGTGTAGTGATCAAGTCATCAGGAAGTGTGTACCGAATGAAGATTTTGAGCCCATCATTTAGCTTGCCATTCCATGCTTTATGGGGGTCATTTTAGTACGAGGAGAACATCTAGGAAGATCTTAGATTTTGGATTTTATTGGCCAACCCTTTTTAAAGACTCTTTTGCATTTTATTAGTCTTGTGACAAGTGTCAACGTTTTGGGGGGTTGGGAAAAAGGCATGAGATGCCTCAACAACCTTTACTATTTTGTGAAATCTTTGATGTTTAGGGCATTGATTTCATGGGACCCTTTCCTTCATCATTTGGATTTGTGTATATTTTGTTGGTTGTAGACTATGTGTCTAAGTGGATTGAAGCTATACCGTGTAGAAAAGATGATGCCTAAAATGTTTCTAAATTTCTTAAATCCAATATTTTCTTAAAATCTAAATTTCTGGAGTGATAGGGATACATATTTTTGTAATAGGATAGTTGATAATATATTTTCAAAATTTGGTATTACTCACAAAGTCTCCATTGCCTATCACCCCCAAACCAATGGTCAAGCTGAAATATCAAATAGAAAGGTGAAGCATGTTCTGGAAAAGATAATGAAGCCTTCCAAGAAAGACTGGAGCTTATGTTTAGAAGAAGCATTGTAGGCTTATCAGACTGCATACAAATCACCCATTTACATGTCCCCTTACGGTTTGGTCTTCAGTAAGGCTTACCATCTGCCGGTGGAGTTAGAACACAAGGTATATTGGGCAGTCAAGTAGTGCAACATGAACATGGATTCTTTTGAAATAGAGAGGAAGCTGCAGCTGTAAGAGTTGAAGGAGCTTAGACTAGAAGCTTATGAGAACTCCAGACTCTATAAGGAGAAGACAAAGTTCGTACACGACCGAGGAATCCTGCAGAAGCACTTTAAAGAGGGCGATCGAGTACTGTTGTATAAGGCCTGGTTCACTTTCAAGTAAGGGAAATTCAACACCCGATAAGATGAGCCCTACATAGTCATAAGGATGAACAATTTTGGCATGGTTGAGCTTCTACATGAGAAGACTGGAACCAGATTCAAAGTCAATGGCCATCTATTGAAACTCTACCATAAGAATCAAAAGCCTCTTTAACTCCCAGGTTGTTTCTTTCCTTCACTCATTTACCTACTTCTGTAGTATTATTGCTTGTGATATATTCTGTGCATTGGTATCCTGAATAAATGGGGGAGAAACCCCCTTCAGTAGTTTAGTCTTAGTGTAGTTAGTAGTTTTCAATTCAATAAGACCCCCTTTTAGTTTTGATCTTTGCTTTTTCTCCTAATGTGCTTGATTGTCATAGTGCTACAAACTGATAATTTATCTGATTTTAATTGTTGGCGAAAATTTGCTACTCTAAATTGTGTGTTGTGCTACCTTGTCTTGAGCTTATTTGGCATCCTTTGAACTTAAATTGTGCACTTATGACTATGTAGGGCTCATCCTATTGGGTGTTTTTGTGCTTGTTTTTCATTTCTGCTATACTGTTTCTACCTAATTTTGTTGTCTTGGCTACTTTCACTATGGCGAACTTTATCCTTCACCGTGACAAATCTGCCCAAGTTGTGTATGTTTGCTCTTGGGATACTTTTGCCATGGTGAACTTTTGGTTTTACCGCGATAAAGTCCCTACATGCTGGTTGCGTTCCTCATGGCGTGGTCTCTATTTCGCCACGATTAAGTCCCCTTTCTTTTCTCTCTACACCTCTCTGGATGGTTTTACCACGGCAAACATGATCTTTTACCGTGGTGAAACTTGAGATTCTGTGTAGAACCTATCTACTTAACCCTACTCCTCCATGTCTATTTACTGTTTTACCCTCTGTAATTCTTACCCATTCAAATTCTTTAACTCTATTTTTGTCTTTTCACTTCTCTACTACCATTAACCTCTCTAATTCCCATACGTTACTCTTCACTTCAAACTGTCAGCCACACCCCTTCTCTACTACTTCTGTTTCACCTCTCCCCATTCTCTTTTTTCCATTGTAGCTGCAACCTTCTCCCTCCTCCAGTTCCAGTACTACCACCTTCCTTATGTTTAGACTCCCTTGTCTTCCTCCTCCATTGTTGCTTTCTTCCCTCTTTGCGCACGATTCCTTCCCCCTGTTTCTGTAAGTTTTCTTTTCTTTTCTTCTCTTCCTTTGCTTCTTATTTCTTTCTTCTGTCTTTTTTGTTGTATTTACGGTTTATTTGTCTCTTTGTTTAGTTTTTTTAGTTTACTGTTAAGTGGGCTTATTTCTACTTCAGATTATAGTTATGTAGTGCTCAGGCTATCTAATGATTCATAGTGCATTTTGTTTTTCTATGATTCCTCTATTCAACTGTGAAAGTTTTTGGTACATTGTAAACCTATGAATTATTGGATAGCCATTTGCTTTTGCCTAGGTGGTTAACTTTTGGTTTTTCTGGGGTAGTTGTTCTGTAGTAAAAGCTTGTTTGTATCTACTTGTGTTTAGTTGTTTGTATATGCTGTGTTGTAGGAAAATGCCTCGTACTAAGAACCTCATACCCATGTCTGAATTTGATTTTGGGGATGAGTATGCCTTCGAAGAGCTTTACGAAAAAATTGACCAGAGACCCCTCGTTAAAGAGCAACCCTTCCCTTTAGATGCCCCAGACAATCCTTTTCTCCGCCAACTATGAGCATCCCAATTGACTACTTTGGTCCAACAGCGTTCCATGGGTAATGACACCTTTGTTCGCCATTTTTACACTTATGCTCAATTCTATAGTGCTATGATCATTGATTTCCACAATGTTCGTGTTCACCGTTCCTTTACTATTGATAACATCTGCTACCATTATCATCTTTTACCTTGTCACCATTATCGTTATGCTAAATTGAAACATAACTATCCTTTTGACTCTGTGGTCTAAACCCTTTGTCATGAAGGTGCCACTTGGTATCACCCCCGCACAATAGAACAATACCTCAAGCGGTATGAATTCTAGCCAGAGGCTCGTCCTTGGCTGCACTTAGTTTACAACAATATCATACCTACTACCCACCTAGCTAACGTCCCTAAGCACCAAGCCTTATACATTTACCTTCTCATGACCGACCAATCATTTGATTTAGCGGACACCATTTACTCAGCCCTCTATGATGCCATCACCACCTCCAAACTCACCAACAATATCATTTTTCCACACCTCATCATTGACCTTTTTCATCTTGCCAATGTCCCAGAGTATGACAATGACAGTTACTTCAATCTAGCCCCCTTTTTAGATATGACCGCCTTAAACAGCCCGTTATTAGCCCACCCCCGAGAAACTCCTACAGCCAGTGCACTAACCCAGGAGGGCTACGAGGGCCAAGAAAGCCAGGAAGGCCAAGAAGGTCAGGAAGCCCTTGAACCTGTTACTTTAGATACCTTAGCTGATGATATTGATGAGCCTGTTGAGTATGTGCACTAGTTGCGTGTCACACTCCTCTGGGAGATAAAACAGCAGAAGGATCGAGATGCTCTTTATGATCGAGACCAGCGTTACCACCGCCGTCATATAGGTGCTTTGACTACTAACCATTTGAACTTCCCCTTGCCCCTTGAGGAGGGTGACCCACAGAGCGGAGCTAGCACGTCTGGAGCGGGCACTTCTGGTACAGGACCTTCTAGGTCTGGGGCAGTTGACCCTGTGATGCAACAGTAGTTGTTAGGTGTTTGCTTTGCTTGGTTATTGTTTTTATTTTATTCTGTGAGTTAGAGTTGCTGGATGCTCTTTAAGCTGTTCTGTGTTTCAGTTGGTGTGCACTTACCCTGATAGATGCTAGTTTAATTGGTTCTATTTTGCTGATTATTGTTACTTTGTTTTGATCTCCTACTCTCTTTCAATTATCCTTTTTGTTTGTACTGCACTGCGTCACCCTTCTTCCTTTTTCTGTGTGAATTCGATATGTTGTGCTTTAATTTAAAATTAGACTTCACAACTTTCGGTTCACTAGTTGATTAGTTTGCATGTACTGGTTTAAACATTAAGGACAATATCATGTTTAAGTGTGGGGGAGGGATCTCTATTTTGGATTTCAGCAAATGCTTCATCATGTATCTATTTGGCTCTTTAAGTGCTTTAGAACTGATCAATTGTGTTTATTTTTGAAGTTATTGAACTTAGTTTCTAGGGAAGTTTGAAAATTGCATTGCATTATGTCTTTCTACCTTTATTGTGGCAAACTTTTGGTTTCGCTGCGGCGAAGTGCTTCTTTTTCAATCATCTCACTTCTCTGCCATACTTCCTCGCGGCTACCTTATGGTTTCACTACAGCGAAACAAGCTTGTTACCAGGTGTACCTCTCGGCCACCTTTCGTTGCGGTGAAAGGTCCCCATGTACTAAAAAATAGTTTTGCATTTTCAAAACTCTCTATGCTTTGTAATTTCAGTGTTTTTACTCCTTCCCATTAGTAAGCCCCAAGTTTAGATTCTTATACTCCTCTGTTCTTAAATCTCTGTTGGTAGATTCAAAATTCTACAGGTGCTTTTAGAAAACTATTCTTGGTTTTAAATGAGGGTTGAACTTAGCTAAATCATTCCCCACTATTTTTGACAGAAAGTAAACGAGGTTGCGCTCTGAAAATAGGATTACACATTTTTAAACCCTGAGATTGATTAATTGAGATGTTACCTTGGTTGGAAGGATATTTGGGCCTAAACTCATTAAATAGTGTGATTAAGCACAAATTGTTTATATTATTTGATGGCATTTTCTATGTTTTTGTTGCACTTTTTGGCTCATTTTAATGATATTTGTGCTTAATTGAGATTGAGAGTCTTTGTTCTGAGTTAGTGCTATTTGAGGGTAAAATTACCATATTTATTCATTAATTGCTTTCAATTGATTTTTGGGACAATCGATACCTCAAACCATTGCTTTTTATTTCAGGACACTCAAGAAGGAGAGCCAAGAGTGAAGACCAAGGAAGTGCAGCACAAAAGATGTAACAACACCTCTGTCAAGTTTCATCGTGGTGAAGCAAGGATTTTCAACCTGAAGATTCCTCTGGGAAGGTTTGCTGCGGCCAAGTTCTGGTAAAGACACATCAGTAAGCAGAGGAGCTCTCGGCCATGGTTTGTCATGGCAAACCCCTCAAATCAGCAACCTAGACTCGAACCATTTTCAGAAATTTTACCTACCCACTCACATAAACCGACCTAGTACACCTTATTACCAGTTTAGAAACCCTATTTTTACACAAGTGACATCATACACTCCTACCACAGCCTCCATCTTTGTTCTTTCTCATCTTTCTCTTATCTAACCCTAATTTCTTCCATTTTCTACTATCAAACCTCCACCATGGGAAGCTCAGATTCATTCCTAGTTGAGATGCTTCAGATTTCTATGTATGGCGAGGCGTTTTCCTTCCTCTTGAGAGTATAGCAATGGCTGGAGTTCAATGAGCTAAGAAGGGGAATAGTTTAATCTTAGTTCAGCTATGAGTTTGTGAATTTCTAGGTTTAGAATTTGTAATTTGTAGTTAAACAATCTGATTATAGTTGTAATCAATTCTGGATATTCATTTATGTAGTGGATTGGTTATTGTAGAACTTTTGAGCTTAAATATATGAAGTATCATGTATGTTAGTTGTGATCTTTTGATTCTCTCTACTTTTACCAGGTTGTGTCTTGATATTGAGTTGATTTGATTGCATTTGACCTATTGCATTAATAAATCTTTCTATACACACTAAGAGCACTTCATAGGATCTTGAGAAATGGAGTTCATTGATTAAGATTCTAGACTTAAAGAGTACTTTAAGGTTTATCATTTTGAAACTTAGTGATTTCTACTCCCATATCAATTGATTTTGAACTATGAGAGCCTGAGTACACTTTCAAGAGGATCTTCATCATTGTTTGGTTATCTGTTTATCATTGTTCATTACTCATTTTCCTAAAATCCAAAAATATTTTGTTTATCATTCAGTTCAATTCACTTAATGATTTCGAAAAACCAAAACCCCCTATTTATGTTCAAGTTTGCATTGCATGACATTTAAGTTAGCTTAGGTCTATTTCATTAAGGCTCCGTTTAAGTGAAACGACCCAAGGTTACACCCTATAATGCAATCCTTAGATAAAAATTTTGATTTAACCTCCAAGGTCTGGAAAAGGTTTTGAAAATCAAATAGTGCCGTTGCCGGGGAGCCAAGAAATTGGTTCTCTAGTTTAACTTGTGCTATTTTTCTATCAATTGAGGTTTTGAGGCTTCTTAGATTGCATTTTAGATCGCTTAGGTGCATACTTGCTCATAGTAGAGGTTTTTATTTTGTATAGCATCAAATTTTTTTGAAACACAAACAAATATACTGATTTTCTACACTTTTTGCATTTTCACTTTGCATCTGCATCGTTCAGAACTCTTTCTTACTCTCTGTGACCTTTTGCCACGGTAAACCCTTGCTTTTGCCACAGCCAACTAGAAAAAATTTATGAGAATCCCTCGCGGGACACCTTCACCACAGCCAACTGCTACATTCAGGTCACAGACCGTCTCGGCACACCTTCGCCATGGCATACTTCTGCTTTTGCCTCTGTAAACCCTTCTGGACACGTTTTAAAACTTGAACTTTTTGCCTTTCTTTCTATGCATACACACCCATACTCATACATACACTTGCATCTATCACAATTCATAGTTTTATCTGACTCTGTGTGTTGCAAGTCAATTTTGTTTGTTCTTTTTCTGTGATTTTGTTCTTGCATGCCACTAAAAACCAAGCTTGTACCCTTTAACCCTAAGATTGAGAGAAGACTTAGAGAGTTAAAAAGATAGAAGAGAGTTGAGGGGACAAGTGAATTATTGGTTTAACAGGAAAACATCTCTGTGGAATCTAGCCTATCTAGTAGCGAGAGTGAACCTATTGAAGAAGAGATCATAGCGGGTTTACCACCTAATCCACCTAATCCTAACCCTAATGCTAACCAAGTGAGGAATGGTGGTAACGGAGGGAATGGAGACCCTTTTACTGCTATATGCCCAAATTTTGAAGTTAACTTTGAGATTAAAGGTTTATTGATTAACTCACTTTGAAAATTTTATGGCTTGATAGGAGAAGATCCTTATCTTTATTTGTAATCCATTTCCATGGTTTGTTAGAGCATAAAGCCTGTGGGAGCATCGTTGGATCAAGTGTTGTGGAAGGTCTTCCATTTATCATTGGAGGGTAAAGCTCGAGAATAGTACATGAGCCTTCCAAGGCATATGGCTGATGCATATCACAGTTGGGGGAACTTAAGGAAAGCATTCTTGAAGAAATACTTTTTGGCTTCTTAGACTTCATCAATGAGAAAGGAGATCTATTCAGCTAAGCAAGATTATGATGAGTCTCTTTATGACTATTGGAATAGATTCCAAGACCTACTCTTAAGATGTCCACATCATCAAATTCTAGATGAACAATTGGTACAATATTTTTATGATGGGTTGAAGAACCAAGAGAAGGGTATGTGAGATGCTGCATCAGGAGGATCTTTGATAGACTCTACTGCTGAAGAGGCCTGGGATCTGATCAAGAAAATGGCCCTAAATCATTACTAATATGGTGTAAGAGACACTAGAGTGGTACATGAGTTGGGAGCCTCTACAGTTTACAACAGAAGAATAGACACCTTGGAATCAAAGGTTGATTCTTTGGAAAGCAAAGTGACTTCTCAATTATCCTTTATCACTGCAGAGTTGAAAAATATGAGTGTACATAGACCACCAACCCCCAGGGATATTACTGCCCCTAGTTGTGAGACTTATGGTTTGGTGATGCATATTTCTAGTGTCTGTCTAGGCCGGTATGAAGAGTTATTTGCTGTTTTCCAGGGTCATCCAAATCAGAAGTGGGACCCTTACTCTAATACTTATAGCGAGGGGTGGAAAGCAAACCCTCGACTTAGTTAGAGGAATAAAGAGAGTAGACCTCCAAATAGATTTCAGAAGAGTGGAGGAGCAAGTTTATCCTTAAACCAATTCCAAAACCCACCTCAAGCCTTAACCATTTCTCCAAAAGAAGACACAAATGAACTCTTGCATAATATGATGGCTTTGATGAAAGAAGAAAGGACTTCCAATACCAATCAGTTTAATTCTCTGGCCTCTGGCCTCTTTGATTCAATAAAACTTCTAAAAATGATACTAGATTTAGTACCCTAGAGAAAAGGATGGAGCATTAGGAGACAAAGGCTGAGAACATCAATTTATATGTAACTCAGCTATCCAATAACATAAGTGAGCAGCAAGCTAGGAGTAGTGACACTATTCCCTCTAACACTGTTATAAATCCTAAGGGTTCGAATGCTATTACACTTCTAAGTGGGAAGCAAGTAAAGTTTAATGAAGAGGAGGGCGAGGCTGTTGATGAGGAGATCGCTTGTGATGAGCTGCCATTATCACCTCAAGAGGTCAAGAAGTCCGAAAGCACCAAGGAGATGAAATTGCAACGGAAGGAGTCCACTGCCAAGCATAATAGCAAGAGGAATACAAAGGAATTTGAACCAAGCTGATTGAACCCAATTGTTCTATGTTATTTCATATCATTTTAAGGGGTTTTATCATAGATTTTGGCTCCTTTTGATGATAATTGTGCTTAATTTAGATTACGAATCCTTGCTTTGAGTTAGTGTCTTTTTTAGGATAAAATTGTCATAATTAGTTATTAATTGTATTCAATTGATTTCTAAGACAATTGATACTTCAAATTGTTGCTTTTTATTGTAGGACACTTGAGAATTAGAGCCAAGATTGAAGACCAAAGCATTACACAACACGAGAAGTCAAAATATTGAATATGGAACAGTTAGTTGCGGCTAAGAAAATGCTGTGCTGTGGCAAAAAGTCTGAAAATATGCAATAGTGACTATTCTGGAATAGTTCGTCATGATAAACTTTTAGGTTCACTGCAACAAATTCTCAAAATGTTACTAAAATTCCTTTCTGGAATAGTTCACCGCGGCCAATTTTTGAGTTCACCGCGGCCAACTCTCTCATATTGGTAACGTCAAATTCAGATCCAGAACACAAAAATGGACCCTCTACTCATATGATCCGACCCAAACTAACCCCTAAAACCCTTAAAAACCCTATTTTCGACCTATCATTCCATTCTCTCATCTCTAACACCTCTATTCTCTCATCCTCTTGCCTTTCCACCTCCATCTCCTTCCCCATCCATTTCTTTCACCTTTCCTTCACTCCATCTTATTTCCTTCCATTCCCAGCTACCATGGTTGACAAATTCACTCCACTTGGAGCTTTTCTTGAAGCTATGGAGGGCTAGGGTTCATCAACTCTTGAAGAATGGTGGAGTGGCATGAGTTTCCAAACTTAAAAGGGGAGTTTAGTTTCAATTTGTAATTTTTAGTTATGATTTATGGCTTTCTAGGTCTAGGAGTTGTAAATTCGTAGTTAGGAACCTGGGATTGTTACTGTAATCATGGTTAATGATTTACATTTGTAGTTTAGATTGGTTAATGCTGAATTCATTGCTTCAATATATGTAGTCACATATATGTTTCTTTGTGATCCTTTTGATTCTCTCTTATCTTGCATGGTCATGTTTTGATATTGAGTTGATTTGGGTTGCAATGAATCAATTGCATGATCATTCTCAAATTACACATTAGGAGAGCTTAACAATATTTTCATTAATGAAGTTCATTGATTTAAACATTGGACTCAATGAGTTATTAAGGTTGTTATTAAGAAAACCTAATGGATTTATGAAACTCCCAATATCTTAAGTAAACTATAATTGCCATCAAAACCATTCTCAAGAGATTTCCTATCATATTGAGAACCCCAAGGCAAACGACAAAGGTCCTCATTAAATAACACCATTGCCGGGGAGCCATTAAATGGTTCTCTAGGCTAGTTAATTGTCAACTTTAGTTGATTGGGGTTTTGTGAGCCTCTTAGGTTACATTTTCACATTGTGCATAATAGGTTTTACATTGCATAAAAATTTTGAGGTATACAAACAAGGATCTTGATTTTGATTTTGATTTTTCTATATAGTTTTATAGATTTCATAGCATTCTTTGTATTTTTGAGTTTTTACTACTTTGTGCTTTTGCTATATTGTTTTGGTTTTCTCGTTGTTTGTGACACTTCATCGCGACCAACTCCTTGTTTCGCCACATCCAACTTATCAGATTTTAGTGAGAATCCCTCTCGGGACACCTTCGCCGTGCCGAACTTTGTGTTTTGCCATGGCATAGTATGTTGAACCATATTCTATTCTCCCCCTCTTGACATCTTTGCCGTGGTAAGCCCTTCCTTTCGTCGCGGCGACAGGTCCCCTATTTAAAAAAAATTAACTTCTTACCCTTTTTCTTTTTAGGTTAGACTTAAAAACCTTTGGCAATTGATTGTTTAGCTTTCTTATGGCTTAGTTTAATAATAATTTAGGTCCATCTGATTACCCTTCCTTTTTTATAGATGACAACTCTATAATGGGTGATGATTTCTCTCTAGAATTTAATGCCATACAACAAGAATTGAATCTTCTTTGGGCACACGTGGATCGTAGAGAACATTGTGGGACCTATCAAAGATATGGTACCCCCTACCTTAACTATAGCCATAGCTATGATTGGATGAATGACCCTCCACATTCCCCTTACCATACCTCTTCATTCTATTCACACCCAGCCCAACATCCACCACCAGAACTACATTATGACTTATCACCTCTACCGTGCCATCCATACTTTGATCACTTTCCATCACATCATCAATATCATGAGCCAAACATTCCATCACATGAACCTACCACCAATACACTTCCTCATCTCATCAACCATTTCATGAACCATTACCGTCATTCTATCCATGTTCCACTTCATACCTTAAACCATTCTCACTACATAATCCCTCTTTTGAACCACCTCCTCTACCAAATGAACTTGACCTATTTCTCACTATTCCTAAGAATAACCAGATACAATTTTTAAAGGAAGCGTATGGTCGCTTGAATTCATACTACCATCGATTACTTGAAGAGGTAGAGATATTTGGAATCTCTAAGGAATCAGAGGAAGAGTTAAAAGAATATCAGAGTGCATTGGGCAAGTTCTTAAGTGATATAGCACAAATTGAGTCTAAGATTGGGAAAGATGAATCAAAGTGTCCAGATTCACTCATGCAGGAGGCCGAGATGAAGCAAGAACATCTATAAACTTACAAGGACTTGTGCCCTACATCAGGTAAGATTGCTCCTCTTCTTGAGGAGATTGACCCTTGTGCTATAACTACTATTCCTATTGAAGTTATTACTAATATGAACGATAATGAGGTGGATGAGGAAATCATAGTTGAATCCCCTCATATGTTTCAAAACAAAAATTCTCACTTGAACACTTCTAATAGTAGTTGTTTAGTTGATGATGTTGCTTGTACTATCACTGCTTCTTTGTGTGAAGAACATGCTTCTCTTTCTAGTGCTAGATTGGATGGTGAAATTGATTCTGATTTGAATGAACCTTTATTGTGTTCTTGCAATGCTCACACTATATGCATGGATTGCATTGATAAGAAAAATGATATACTTGTTAAGTAGCAAAAGCAAAACTTTGGTAAAGTGTGTGCATCACCTTCTAGTACTGAAAGTGCTGCAAATATAAAGCATGATATTGATGTGAATTACATGGATGATGATCTTGTAGAGAAATGTGAATTTAACCATAGCCTTAAAAATTATCTTTCTAAAAATCCCATTGAGTTTCATGCTTCTAATAAGTTAGTTTGGAAAGATTCAAAAATTTTGAAAGATAAAATTGTAAATAAAAATGAATCTTTTCATCTAATTCTTTCTTGTGATTTGCCTCCTGATTTGTTTTGCATTGTAAATAGTAGTATGCATGAATCTTTTTATTCTTTCTTTTCCCTCCCTTCAAACACTACCTCTTGTGAATGTGATCGCGATGTGCTGTACTCCAACAACTGTCAGTTGGATTCTTCAGCTTCTACTTCACATGAGCTTGAGTTTTAAAAATTTAAATAAAAGTTTGACTCCTACTGATGGGAGTGTTATTGACTTTCTTGGTTGTGATAGTTACTTGGGGAGATTAACTTCTAAACTGTCTTTATTTTGTTTTCATTCTCTTCATGTTCCTATTTTTGGATGTGGTACTGCTGTTGGTTCTACTTGCTTGCAGGACTCCACACCACCACTACCAAGGAAGATCAATAAAGGAGAAGTAAGCACATGGAAGAAATACATGTTTCTCATCCAGGATGAGAACATCTCCTACAAGAGTCTAAAGAGGTTTCATCCTTAAGGTTGTCCCTTTCCTTCCTTAACTTTTATCCTTTAAATTATTGCTTGTTTTGTGAGATAAGTGTGCAGGAGGGACATATCCAGTAGCAAAAGTAGTTTATTTTGGTTTTCTTTTCCTCCCTTTTTGGTTTGCTTTCTCTTGTTTAAGGTTGCACTTAAGTTTTGCATTAGGGACAATGCAAAGTTTTAGTGTGGGGGAGGGATTGATATTGTGTTGTGTTTTTTCTATGTTTATTGAAAAATCTGGTTTTCTAAAAAATTTCAAAATTTTGATTAATTTTTGAACTTAATTTGAAGATTTTGAGTCAAAATTTTTGAAAAACTTTGCTTCAATTAGCTTACACTTGAATTTGGTATTCTTGAACTTTGGTAAATGTTTATGAACTTGTATTGATACTCATGAGAATTGCTATTTGTTCAAAGTTGATTGTTTTAATTTTATTGGTCACAATTCTTCAAGCTTGCTTTTATATTGATTGAGTTAATGTATTGTGATTAATCTAGAGCAAAATTAATCTTTGTGCATGAGCATTTGAGATTTAGCCTTGTTGGAAGATTCTTTGAGCCTAATTTTCATTCATAATGAGTTGCATCCACTTACATCTTCCACTTTCTAGAACTTATTCCAATTCTTAATCAAAACTTAGTTGCATTGATATGATTAGCATGATAGAGGAATTCTTTTCTAAACCCTTACATCCTAAAAGAGGTAGGATTTTAACAAGCTTATGGTAAGTGTTGATTAAGTGGATTTGAGAGAGAATTACCCCATCTTGGTGAGTAGAGTGAAATAGTTTATATCTGGAGTGTTTTCTCTTTTGTTCATTCCCACTACATTGACTGTACTCTACTTTAATCCTTTCTTCTTAACTTAGATCACTATGATTGCTTGTTTAAAGAGTTGGATTAATGGCACTACCACTTTCTTAGTTTGAATTCATAGGGGCTCCTATTTGTATTAATGTTATTCTCTTGCTTTGGTTTTGTTTTGCCTTTGTCCAGGAGTACAAAGGTTTAAGTATGGGGGATTTGATTGAACCTAATTGTTCTATATTATTTCATATCATTTTAAGGGTTTTTATTATAGATTTTAGCTCCTTTTGATGATAATTGTGCTTAATTTAGATTACAAGTCCTTACTTTGAGTTAGTGTCTTTTTTAGGGTAAAATTGTCATAATTGGTTATTAATTGTATTCAATTGATTTCTGGGATAATTGATGCTTTAAATTGTTTCTTTTCATTGTAGGACACTTGAGAATTAGAGCTAAGATTGAAGACTAAAGCATTACACAATATGAGAAGTCAAAATATTGAATCTAGAATAGTTGGTTGCAGCCAAGAAAATGCTGTGTTGTGGCAAAAAGTATGAAAATGTGCATCAGTGACTATTCTGGAATAGTTCACCGTGGCAAACTTTTGAGTTCGCTACGGCAAACTCTCAAAATGTCACTAAAATTCCTTTCTAGAATAGTTCACCATGAAAACTCTCTCGTATCGGTAACGTCAGATTTGGATCCAAAACGCAAAAATGGACCCTCTACTTATATGATCCAACCCAAATTGACCCCTAAAACCCTCAGAAACCCTATTTTTGACCTATCACTCTATTCTCTCATCTCCAACACCTCTATTCTCTCATCTTCTTGCCTCTCCACCTTTATCTTCTTTCCCATCTATTTCTTTCACATTTCCTTCACTCCATCTCATTTCCTTCCATTCCCAGCTACCACGGTTGATGGATTCACTCTAGTTGGAGCTTTTCTTAAAGCTATGGAGGGCTAGGGTTTATCAACTCCTAAAGAACGGTGGAGTGGCATGAGTTTCCAAACTTCAAAGGGGAGTTTAGTTTCAGTTTGGAATTTTTAGCTATGATTTATGGCTTTCTAGGTCTAGGAGTTGTAAATTCGTAGTTAGGAACCTGGGATTGTTACTGTAATCATTGGTTAATGATTTACATTTGTAGTTTGGATTGGTTAATGTTGAATTTTGTGCTTCAATATATGTAGTCACATATATGTTTCTTTGTGATCCTTTTGATTCTCTCTTATCTTGCATGGTCATGTTTTGATATTGAGTTGATTTGGGTTGCATTGAACCAATTGCATGATCATTGTCAAATTACACATTAGGAGAGCTTAACAATGTTTTCATTAATGAAGTTTATTGGTTTAAACATTGGACTTAGTGAGTTATTAAGGTTGTTATTAAGAAAACCTAATGGATTTGTGAAACTCCTAATATCTTAAGTCAACTATGATTGCCATCAAAACCATTCTCAAGGGATTTCGTATCATTCATTTCCATTCCATCATCATTATCCAAAAATACCAAAAATATAGTAGCTTAGGTTAGTTTTCATTGCATTTAGTTTAGTCACATTTCAATTTAATCTTAAAAAACCAAACCCCCTTTCATTACAATGCATGGCATTTAGTCTAGCTTAGGTAATTAATAAAGGCTCCCAAAAGTAAAACAACCTAAATTTGCACTATACTGCATAACTTGGATTTATTTTTGATTGAGAACCCCAAGGTGAACAACAAAGGTCCTCAAGCAAGCATGGAGCCTTGAGCAAAGAAGGTAAGGAGGTAAACATGAATGAACTACCTTTTTCTCATTCTTACTTGAAAAATGTAAAAACAGGCAATAAAAGCTAAGATCATGAGTTGCTTGAAACTTTTAGGAAGGTAGAAGTCAACATTCCCTTACTTGACCTGATTAAAAAGATTCCTAAATATGCCAAAGTTCTAAAAGAGCTGTGTACCCAAAAGAGGAGATTTAAACCTAATGAAAGAGTCCAATTGCCCTCTAATGTGTTTGCCTTGTTTAAACCCCAAATTCTACTAAAATGCCAAGACCTTGGATCTTTCACTATCCCTTGCACTATATGAAAAGTCACTATAAGGGGAACCTTGCTAGATTTAGGAATCGCCATTAATGTCATGCCTAAGTCTGTTTACACTTCACTAGGAGTCAAGACTCTTAAGTCTACTACTGTTGTACTCCAACTAGCTGATAGGACTACTAGGTACCCTGAAGGCATTATTGAGGATATTTTGGTCCAAGTTAAGGATTAGGTTTTTCTTGCTGATTTTTATGTGCTTAACATGTCTTCTGAGGTTGTAAATGACACCACACTAATCCTTGGTCGAGCTTTCTTAAGGACTGCTAATACCATGATTAGCATGAAAGAGGGCACTATTACAATGGAAGTGGGTGATAATAAGGTTTCTTTTAACATGTATGAAGAATTGAAACATCCTTATAAGGACTATTCACTTTTGGGTCTTAACATGATAGACATTGCTGTTGAGGATGCTTACTCTGAAATTAAATTGCAAAATGATTCTTTTTACTCTGACCTTTACTCTACCGATTCTGCTAATGAAGATGAATTTGTTTCTTCTTTTTCATCTCCTTATTCATCTCTTTCTACCTGTTCATGTGGTGGTAAAGTGACATGCCTTGACTGTACTATAGTTAATTGCATGCTTTCCATCCCGTATACATTCTCTGTATCAGCTACTAATTCGACCTCGAATTGTGACTCCTCTATTATCAGTGATGATTCCCTTGGGGAAAGGTTTTCTGTTGATATTTCAGATTGCCCTAACATTGTGGAAGCTGATGCTGAAATAGAGAATGATGGTATGGAGCAGAATCCCTCCAAGGCAGTTGCTACTGTAGATTAACTTGAAGTTGGTTCAACGCTTGGAGAAGAGGGTGACTGTAAAGTTGATCATATTCAACTAGAGCTATCATTGGTTAAAGGAAATGGGAGTAATCTGTTCTCTCTTGAACTTCATAAACTGATCCCTTCTGTTATGCAACCATCTATCCTTGATTTGAAACCCCTACCCCCTACTCTGAAATATGCTTTCCTTAAGTCTAATGAACAATTACTTGTTATTATTGCTAACTCGCGGTCTAAGGGTGAGGAAGAGAGACTCTTGTATGTTTTAAAGGGAGCATAAGAGGACGATAGGTTGGTTGATAATTGTTATTTATGACATCATAATTCCTAAGGGCTTATGTCATGTACATCTTGAAACTTCTCCTTGCTTCTTCCACCTTCCAAGTGACACCAAGAATAGCTTAGTCAAGAAGGAAGGAGATTTTTCATAATATATGATGTATAACTTTCTACCAGCTTAAGTAGCTTTTGTACTGGCAGCACCATAATTGTCCTTGATATTTTTGACCGCCTATCCTCATCTTTTACCATTTACTTTTGAGTCACCACCTTTTACTTTTGAGTCATCACCCCTCACAATGATTTTCAAAATAATAGAAATCCTAGTAAAAAATAGTGACTAAAGTATTACTTTTCCTTTTGAAAATGCTTTCTAGAGTTCCAGGACTTAGAAAATTCCTCTGTCAGTTTTAAAATCTCTCTTTAATTCCAAGGAAATTCCATGAATTTTTCTGGAATTTAGACCCCCTCTAGATATTTCTTTTTGAAATTCCTGGGTAAAGGCCCTAGTTGGCTTAAATAAGCTTTAAATATTTTTAAAGCTAATCTAGATGTAGTTTGGGAATAAAATTACTTCTACAAAGTTCTAAAACTCCCAAGGTATTTTATCCATATTTTTCCCAATTTTTTGAGGCCTTGGAGTACATGAAATAATTAAATTTGACTAATTTTCCTTAATTAGTCAAATATTGCAAAAATTACTAGAAAATTAATATTAATTAATTTCCCTCATATTTTGGACTTCTAGGACCATCATCCTGTTTCAGAGAATTTTCTCCAATTTCTGGGGTTTTTTAGGAATTTTCAGAGCTTTTTGTCATATTTCTCTAATTTGTACTGACTTGCTCAAAATACTGAAAATTTCACTTTGGTCCCTATCTTGATTTGACATCAAAAGTTATGCAATCTACATTAACAATAACATTCTAGCCCTTAACTATCTTCAGATTAAGTATACCTTAGTCATAAAATACTGGATGTGACAATTCTCCCCCTAAATAAATTTTGTCCTTGAAATTTAAAATGTACCTTAGTCCAAAAGGTCTGGATACTTTTCTTTCATCTCTTCTTCTGTTTCCCAAGTTGCTTCCTTTGCGGATAGTCCGTTCCAAACAACCTTAACTAGTGGGATCTGCTTACTCCTCAGCTGTTTGATCTTCCGATCAATAATTCGATCTAGTCTCACTTCAAAAGATAGGTTATCTTGAAGTACAATGTCATTGTATTCCGTAATATACGTTACGTCTGGATGGTGCTCCTTCAATTGGGAAACATGAAAAATATCATGTATCTAACTTAAGTTTGGGGGAAGGGCTAGTTTATAGGCTACTAGATTGACTTTCAAGATGATTTGGAATGGTCCGATATATTTTGGATTCAGCTTCTTTGTCTTAATAGACTGACATACTCTTGTGGTTGGAGACACCTTAAGAAATACATGATCTCCAGCCTCAAACTCTAACAGCCTTCTCCTGATATCTACGTACCCTTTCTGCCCACTTTAAGCGGCTGACGATCATCATCAATCATCTTTATTTATTCTCAAACTTGATCATCATTGTTGGACTGTAAACTCTTCTCATGCCTAATTCAATCCACTATAGTGGTGATCAGTACTTTGTGCCATATAAGGTTTCACACAAGGCCATTTATATGGTAGAATAGTAGCTGTTGTCCCGATAATGTTTGCCTTTTGTCACATCCAGTATTATAGTAATTAGGAATAAGAAATATTCCTAAATAATTAAGAGCCAAAAATGATAAGGAGAATTAGAAGAATTTTAGTGGAAAATAATTATTATGATTTTCCAAGCCAATTATGGAAATTTGACTAATTAAGGAAAATTGGTCAAATATAATTATGGCATAATATTTTCAAGCCTTAGAAAATTAATAAAAAATAAGGATAATATCCTTTGAGAATTATATAAGATTATAAAATTCGTTTTATGGCCAAATTACCCTTAAAGAACTTACAAAAGAATTTAAGGGTGATTTAAGCCAATTTAAGGGACTTTATTTGAAAAATTCCAAATAAATAGTTTTAAGGGGAATAAAATCCTAAGAAAATTCTTATGATATCCCAAGGAATTATAAGAGATTATGGAATTAAATAAAGATCCTCAAGTATCCAAGATTTTTCCCAATACCTTTGGAAAGTAGAAAAACCCTAAAGAAAAGGAAATTAGTTTTCCCTTTTATTTAATTATTCGGAAATTAATTTTGAGAGAAAGAGGGAAATTTGGGAAGATAGAAATAAGGAGAATAAATTAGGGATCTAACAGAAAATAATTATAGAGGCCAAAATACTGTAATTATAGAAACGAAGTTAAACCCGGAGTCGAAGTGCACCAGTAAAGCAAGACTAGAGTCTTGCAATTCAAATGGTTCATAATTAGCCATATGTCAAGCCCCTAATGGAGAGGATTTGAACTTGCCAAGTGTCATTCCTCAAATGGAGAGGATTTTGACTTTTGGTAATTAATTTCATTTGGATTTAGTTAATTATGAAAGAGAAAGTAAGATTAAAGGGGGTAATGACACTTGGAATTTCATTTATGATGGTGGTTGGGATATTTTGGCTCACTAAACAAGCTCATCTCCCCTAATATTCAGATGTTATTTTGTGCAAGAGGGAACCAAGAGAGAAAAGAGGGAGTTCAAAGGGAAATCAAGGGAAAAGCTACCAACTTGATCATACAACCAAGGATTCAAGGTTAGTTCTTGGTTCTAAATGGATCCTTGCCTTGTTTTCTTTCTTTGTATGGTTGAAAATTTCTGTTTCCTCTCTTCTTTGGGTGCTGGACGAAATGCTTCTCATGTGGAGAAAGAAGTTTTGTTGATCATACTTGCTAGAACACTTAAAAACATGTTAGATCCTAGTAGTTGCAAGTGGTTGTAAGTTGATTTTTAAAGTGTTTTCTTGGTTGTATACCATATGGACCATTTTGACCAAGGTAGTAAATGGACCTTAGGATGTGTTTTTTAATGTTTTAAGGCTTCCATGGTGCTCAAAATGAAAAATGGTGTAGGGTAAACTAAAAGGAACAAGTGTTGGAAGCATTAAAACCAAAGTTGTAATTTTGGGTTAAAGAATCCTCTTGGTTCGGTCAAGAGCAACTAAAAGGAGGAGTTTTATTTTCTTAAATCTAAGCATATATTTGGAATCTACATGAAAAACCATGTAGGAATAAGTCAAGAAGCAATTTTTAAGGTTAAAAGGAAACAAGGTCAAAAATAAAGAACAAAGGTGGAAGCTTTAAGGAGCAAGAGTCATATTAAAATGTGTTCTTGCTTTTACTTGGTTTGGTTAATGACTTTTGCTACCCTTTTTTGATGGATTGCTATGCTAGGATTTGATATTTGTGAAGGAGAAGAAGAGAAACAAAGAAAACTCAAGCTTTTGGAGCAAGGTAGCAAGTTGAACCTAACTACTAACATTGACTTGGCATTATTGATTATTGCATGATTAGTTGCTATTATGTGAATGAACTTTCTTGATTGTAATGTGGCTGCTATTTGCACTTTCTTGCTTTGTCCTTGAAAGAGAGCCTATTCTTGTCGTTCGCTTAGAGGTTCTCGCTCAAAATTTATCCAAGCTATGCAGTAGTGCAAACTCGGGTCGTTCTCTTTTGGGAGCCTAAATTAGATGTCTAAGTTAGATTAATGCTATGCAGAGTAATGAAAAAGGGGTTTTTGGTGTTTTTATCCATTAGTGAAATGCTAAAACTAAATGCAATTAATTCAAATCTAAGTGACTATGTTTTTGGATTTTTCTAAGATAGTAGTAATGAAGTGAAGTTAATGATATGTAATCTCTTGAATATAGCTTTGAAGCAATCATAGTTCAAAATAAGTATGGGAGTAGAAATCACCAAGTTTTCTAAATGAAACACCTTAAAGAACTCTTTAAGTCTAGGATCTTAATCAATGGTACCCATTTCATAAGATCCTATTAAGCTCACTTAGTGTGTGTATTAAGATTAATTAATGCACTTGGTTAAATGCAAGCCCAGATTAACTCAACAATCACACATTACCATGCAAGACAGAGAGTATCAAAAGAGTTGCATAAAAACATACATGTAACCACATGTATTGAAGCTCAAATTCAACACTAATAATCCAATACACAAGACAATCATCCAGAATTGATTACAACCATAATCAAAATAGTTCAGCCCAAATTTACAAATCCTAAGACCTAGAAATTCATAAACAAAGAACTAGAACTTATAGATGAAGCTAACTCCCCTTTGAAGCTTTGTGAACTCATGCTTCTTCTACCATATTCAAGAGTTGAGAAGCTTAGCTAGTCATAACTCTTGAATCAACTCCAACCAGATATTGTTCTTCAGCCATGGTAGCAGCAGATGGAAGAAATGGAAATGGGATTAGGGTTTCTGAGGTGGAAATGAGAGAAGAGGATGAAAGATACGTAGGTGGTGGCTGAATAGAATGGAGTGTTTTTTTTCAAAAATAGGGTTTCTAAGGGTTTAAAGGGTCCATATGGGTCGGATCATATGATTAGAGGCTCCATTTTCGCGTTCTGATCTGGATCTGGCGTTGCTGATACGAGTCCGCGGCGAAGCATTCCCGAGAGGAGCTCCGCCTAATCTTGTGTGTTCACCGCGGCGAAGCTGTAAGTTGGCCGCGGCGAACTCTGCCCGAGAGATCACTGGTGAGATTTCCATTTTGGCGCCGCGGCGAAGTGTGTTAGTGCTGATACTCTGATCTTGTGTTGTGTCATCCTTTGGTCTTTGATCTTAGCTCCAATTCTCAAGTGTCCTACAATAAAAAGCAACAATTTGAAGCATCAATTGTCCTAGAAATCAACTGAATACAATTAATAACCAATTATGACAATTTTACCCTCAAAAAGATACTAACTCAAAGTAAGTAAGGACTCTTAATCTAAATTAAGCACAATTATCATTAAAAGGAGCCAAAATCTATGATAAATACCCTTAAAATGATATGAAATAACATAGAATAATTGGGCTAAATCAGTCCTTTGCATGATTGAGTTTGCCAAATGATAAGCATGCTAGCTCACCAATAGTAGTTAATATAATTATGCATGTTGATGATGCTTGTTGATGATATAGTTGGTTAATTTGCTATTATGATTTCAATGAAATCTCATTCCCCAAGTATAATCTAACATTTTCAGACCTGAAACATCCAAGGGCAAGCTGCAGATTGAGGGTTAAAAGTATGGTATCATACCATAAAAATTTATGGACATTTGGGTTATGTAATATTATGCTAAGTAGTGCTGTAAATTCATTGACACCGTTACCTTTACGTGATGTTTTGATTAAGTTCCCAAACACGTTTAATTACGAAATTTGTCATGTTTGTAGATCACGTTTGGAGCTTCATTTTGATAGCTAACACGTTAAAAAAGGTCAACTACACGATTTTTAATGATTTTTCAAAGTTAAGGTTCAGAATCCGGAAAAAGGATTTTTGCCTAATAGACATAGGTGACTTTCACAAAAAGCTGATGCTTTTTCTAATGGAATTGCTTCACAAGACTATTTTTCTCTGAAAGCATATTCAAGTATATTTTTATAGAATTTTAAACCACTCCATTTTGATTTTTCTAGATTAAGTTATGAAGTTTTGAAGTTGGGCCAGAAAACTGGATTTTTACACGATGAATAGTGAAAATCCAAAATTTAGTGTTTTTGAGATAAAATTGAGCCAAAGACCATCCAATGTGGTCTAAAAGGTTGTAATTGAGCCCTAAGACGATACGATAGTAAGGTGTAACACCTTTAGCAGGTGTGTCAGCACTTTTAGCCATCCTTTTCTTTGTCTTGAAGGCCTATGTTCCTTCTTTCCCTTTTTATTTTACCATTAACTTGCCTCGATGCACAAGGTTTTGGACTTAAAACTTTTGGCCCAATTTGACAACAATGGTATCTGTGGAAAAAAATCAAGGGTACTCTCTCGGTACTAGCTAACCACTGGAGCGGGCTTCTATATCTTAAACTCATCCCTGGTCATGTTGTTATCAAGCCTTACGAGGAATCACCCTCACAACTCAATGTGTCACCCCATGCTTATACTTTGAGAGGCATCATTCTCTCAACTTAACATGTAACCCCTTTCTTATGCCTCGAGAGGTATCATCCTCTCAGTTTAGTATCATCTCTTAAGGCTTGGTCTACCGGAGACACTGTGCTCCATCACAAGCCTCTTTAGGATCTACTGTGATCCTAAAATATTACCATTGCCAATTTGCTAGTTAGGATCTTTAAAAGATCTTAGACTATAGGACTCAGTAATAAAATAAGTCACCTCCATTCTGTGGGTAACTTGACTGATTATTCCCCAAGATTGATCATAGACACCAATGTTATCTTCTTAGACCTCAATTACTACTTCTCGTCATCCTTAAAGCTTTTACCTTTTCCATATTCCCTTATTCTTTAAGCTTAGCTACTTTAAACTACTAATGGTAGCTTAAGCACTTGATCATTTATCGAGCTCATTAGCTTATCCTCGTATTAATGCTAATCTACCTTGCCTTAGGATTCTATATTCCTTACTGCCCTTAAACAACTTCAGGAGAGGACTTATATCATCATGTTGTAATTCTTCATCACTCTATTAAACTTGAGGAGTTACATAACTTTGCCTTATAGTACCCTTCTATTACATTTGACCAGTTTCACTCTCCTCAAGATCAAGTTTACTCTGCACCTTAATTCAGCAGCTTCTCGTTATTCTCATTTAAGGATTGACCCTTGTGGACACTGCATTGCCTCTACCAAAGCAATTGGCAATCCACCATTTTCTGTACCACCAATGGAGGATATATTTCTATCAACTCCATTCAGCTATTTACCGTAACCTTTGCTTGGCATGGTTTGCTCTCATGAACATAATATAACCCTTACGATGAAGAATCACATCCACTTTCAGAGAGATACTTTGTGGTCAAGTTTTCCTCATATTCAATTCCTGTTAGGGTACACTCCTCACTCCCATATCCCTATAAAAAGGGGTCTCTCTACTTAGAGTTGCACAGTTCCATAGGCAGTGGCATTCCTTATTGGGAATTTTATTTCTCATATTTCATACTAGCTAGGGTGCCTATATTACACAATCTAACATCCTTAGGCTTTAGGCATCATCAAGAACTTTTTCATCCATCATGACATACTTATTCCCAATACATCCATTAACTATCACATGGTTATATATTTTCATTCAATTGTATCCTCAAGAGGGATCCTGCCTGACTTTACTTTTCCTAAATTGCCTTATTTTCTAACCAATCATTCCTATGGTCAGATATGGATTACCTACCCTGCTCATATCATATAGCTAGTATTTAATCACCATACTATGTTGTATCTAAGTGACGTATGTAACTCATCATTAGATCTTTATTCAATAATATCTAGTTTTTTTTTCTATCCCTCTTAGTTCTCTATCCCTTAGGAGCTCCTCTACCCCTACTTAGGGATTTAATAAAGCTCAATATTCTGTCCTATGACCTTGCCTCTTTTAAGGTTACATCGATTACTTGAGGTTTGAATTGTCATCCAATTTTCTTATTAGGGGATAGGCTCCTACCTTCTTCGGGCCTACCCTATCCTAGCCATTCTATTAGGAGTCGTGTAGATAGGAGTCTTTAAAAATCAAGTCCCTTTCCAGCATCCTCTTAATCATAGCCTCTGCTTCCTTTGTTCTCGTGGAGGTTCATTAACCTCCTTTGGGAATTTCTTCAAATATTCCCTTATCAGCAGCATCTCTTCTATCTTTTCCTACATCGAAGAGTTCTCATAACAACATGCTTACATTGTCTTACTTATCTCATATAGGCATTCATAAAACACCATTTCAACATTAATTCCTAGTCTATCACACCTATTTAGCATGCAGGATAAGGTATAATGCAAGCACATATTGATAAGGATAACATACTGGGAATCTCAATTCCTGCAATGATGCATCAATACTCAGTTCTGATTACCCCAATACTGGGTAATATGAATAAATAATTCATTTTAATTTAAGGACTGTATCCAAGAAATAACCATCACTTGATTTGTACCTCGAGTTAAATGAGGCGGTTCTTGGATCTCATGTTATGGAAAGGTAGGAGTTCTTTCTTCATCATAAAGAATCAAGGAATCTATTGTTCAACAACAATGCCTCATATATTGCCTCGTTTTACCACACTTGTAGCAAACATTTGACTTTGCTAAGCAAGGCTTGCTCCCATGTTGCTTTCCACATAAGTTACACCCTTTTGTCCTTCTTGGTAAATCAAACCTTATTTGTTTATGGCTTCTTCTAGTTT
Organism: Neltuma alba; assembly: GCF_004799145.2. NCBI lineage: Eukaryota > Viridiplantae > Streptophyta > Magnoliopsida > Fabales > Fabaceae > Neltuma > Neltuma alba. The sequence goes on along the minus strand of NW_021632178.1, from coordinate 149,643 downwards.
GCCTACTGTTTCCAGCTATCTTTCTTTTAGAAGTATTTCCCGGTTCGAATTTCTTGTTTCCAAGGGTATCTCCCATCATGGCTTGCTGATTTTGACCACTTTCCAGCACTTTACAGACTTCTACTACTATATTAAAATACATTAGTTGCATAGGGGGTATGCGTGACTAGGCTTAAGACCTTTAACCAACTTCTCTGTATTCCACTTTACAGCTTACTGTAAGCAAGTGGAATAATGTAAAAGATACATATGTTTAGCCATATAGCCTTCAACAGACTCATCTTCAGCTTGTCTCAAAGTAAGGAATTCCATTTCCTTTTTATCTTTTTCAACTCGAGGAACATACCTTGCGTAAAATTGTTCCTTAAATACTTCCCAAGTAATAGGGATGTTCCCTGCCTGTAGGGCTGACTTTAGGTCCTGCTACCATGGTTCAGCCTCTCCTCTTAGTAACATCATAGCAAGTGGTACTTTTTGCTTATAATGACAATTCATATTTTGAAAAGTTGTCTCCAAGTTCCTAATCCATTCCTCCATAATTTGCATATTAGTACTTCCTTCAAACATAGGAGGATTGTATCCATAGAATTTTGAAATCCATGGTTGCCTTCCATCCTGTTTCATAGTTATTCTAGCTTGTCCTGACAAAAGGATTTGGAATTGCATTGGTATTTCAAGGAGTCCTATGATCCTTGGTTCTAGATGCGACGGATGAGTACCAGTCGCCCCTGCTGCCATTATAGCTTCCCTATCTTGTTGAGCCTGGGTTTCCATGAGTTGTGCCATCATCTTTTGTTATTCTCCTAGGCAATTTATGAGGGCTTCTAGTGAATTCATAGAGGATTTGGCCTACTCCTCTTGTTGTGTTCTCATCTGAACATTAGCATTAAATCTGTACATCTTGATATTTTCCTTAACATTGAAAGAAATACAGAGATCACATATTTAACATTATATACCTTTCCCTTTATTATTATCAAATCATAGTAATCATAAGGGTTTCACCTTTATGTCAAAGTAAGTAGCCAATAACTTGGTACTATTAGTGCCTCAAATAAATTTCTGACAATCCTTTCAATGTTCAAAATAATCTTGTTTCCCCATTACTTTACCTCTATAAAGGATTCATTACTCCGTTAGCATATCAAAGCATAGACTACTATTCCTCTTACCTGTTTTACTCTACTAATGCCGTCTCTTTTCGGGAAAAATCTTTTGACTTTGCTTATATTCTATTCAAGACTTTCAATTTAATCATTATTTTTCTAGAGAGTTTCTTATTAATCCTCTATTATTCCTTACTTTTTTTTTTGTGTCTACTTCCCTTGAAGTAGTCACCTTAACCTTTCAATCTTCATGGGACCCCATTCGGGCAATTCATCACTTTTAATTTCTATACTTTCCTCATAGTGCATCAATCAAATAACCAAATATAAATCCAGTCACACAATAATCCATCATCAAACAATCACATTTGGTGTCACATAGCAATCAATACAGTGCAGTTATACAGAGCCAGAACCCTTGCTCTGATACCAAAAATGTAACCCCTTAGCTATAGACCATATTCGAGTTCATTTTATGTCAATTGGAACCACGTTGGATGGCTTACGACGCAAGAAAACAAATCTGAAATTTTTGCTTTCTCGAGTACTATTCATTTGGTAAATCCAGATTTTTCGGCCAATTTTGAAAATTCATAACTAATTCTATAAATATCAAAATGAGGTTGTTCTAAGTCCCAATGAAAGATTTCAAAGAGATCTACATGAGAAAAATACTTTTAGGGGCTAACTCATTGTGGAATAGTGCCAGACTGTATGGAATATTTACTGTTCATATAGTCAAAACTGTTTTCTAGATTTATAGTGCTAACTTTGAAAAATTATCATAATTCATACACGTCTCCAATTCCAGTGAATTATCTATGGATTTAAAGTTCAAGAAGTGTATTTTAAGCATACAAAATCTCATGACCAAAATCATACAGAAACTACTTCAAAATATTTATCAAAGTTTACAGCTCCATAGGCAACAATTTCCAACATCATTACATATATATATCAAGTTCATGCCATGGAATGTAAAACTATGAAGCTATTCTTCCATTATTCTCTTCCCTCTATAAAGTGCCCCTGGCCCTACTCGAATCATGGTAAATTTGGGAGGAGTGAGATTTCATAGAAATCCCAATAGCAAGAAAAAATTAACCAAGCATTAACAAGCATTATTATCACACAACTTTACTAAAAGCCATTGTTAGGGAACTAATATTAACTCATGCCTTGTGAAACTCTAACATGCAATAGTGATTGATCCCAATTGTTCTATGTTATTTCATATCATTTTAAGGGTATTTATCATAGATTTTGGCTCCTTTTGATGATAATTGTGCTTAATTTAGATTAAGAGTCCTTACTTTGAGTTAGTGTCTTTTTGAAGGTAAAATTGTCATAATTGGTTATTAATTGTATTCAATTGATTTCTAGGACAATTGATGCTTCAAATTTTTGCTTTTTATTGCAGGACACTTGAGAATTAAAGCCAAGATTGAAGACCAAAGCATTACACAATATGGGAGTTTCCAAGAAAATACTGTGTTGTGGCAAAGAGTCTGAAAATATGCATCAGTGACTATTTTGGAATAGTTTATTGGGGAAAACTTTTGAGTTCGCCGCGGTAAACTCTCAAAATCTCACCAAAATTCCCTTCCGGAATAGTTTGCTGCGGCAAACTCTCTCGTATCAGTAACGTCAGATTCGAATCCAGAATGCAAAAATAGACCCTTTACTCATATGATCCGACCCAGATGGACCCTTAAAACCTTTAGAAACCCTATTTTCGACCAATCACTCCATTCTATCATCAAGAACACCTCTATTCTCTCATCCTCTTGCCTTTCCACCTCCATCTTTTTCCCCATCCATTTCCTTCACCTTTTCTTCATTCCATATCATTTCCTTCCACTCCCAGCTGCCATGGCTAACGAATTCACTTCGATTGGAGCTTTTCTTGAAGCTATGGAGGCATAGGGTTTATTAGCTCTTAAAGAATGGTGGTGTGGCATGAGTTTCCAGACTTCAAAGGGGAGTTTAGTTTCAGTTTTCAATTTTTAGCTATGATTTATGGCCTTCTAGGTCTAGGAGTTGTAAATTGTTAGTTAAGAACTTGGGATTGTTATTGTAATCATTGGTTAATGATTTACATTTGTAGTTTGGATTAGTTAATGTTGAATTCTGTGCTTCAATATATGTAGTTACATATATGTTTCCTTATAACTCTCTTGATTCTCTCTTATCTTACATGGTCATGTTTTAATATTGAGTTGATTTTGGGTTGCAATGAACCAATTGCATGATCATTCTCAAATTACACATTAGGAGAGCTTAACAATGTTTTCATTAATGAAGTTCATTGATTTAAACATTGGACTCAATGAGTTATTGAGGTTGTTATTAAGAAAACCTAATGGATTTGTGAAACTCTCAATATCTTGAGTGAACTATGATTGCCATTAAAACCATTCTTAGGAGATTTTCTATCATTCATTTCCATTCCATCATCATTATCCAAAAATACCAAAAATATAGTAGCTTAGGTTTGTTTTCATTGCATTTAGTTTAGTCACCATTCATTTAAATCTTAAAAACCAAACCCCTTTTCATTACATTGCATGGCATTCAATCTGGCTTAGGTAATTAATAAATGCTCCCAAAAGTGAAACGACCCGAGTTTACACTTTACTGCATAACTTAGATTTATTTTTGATTGAGAACCCCAAGGCGAAAGACAAAGGTCCTCATCAAATAGCCAAGGCATAACATTGCAAGGAGCAACCACAAGTCATACGTAAACTTTCATATAGCTCAACCATCGAAAGGCAATAACATAAGTATAACAACAATGCAATGTTAACAACAAAGTTAATTAAATCTTGCTACCTCAAGTGAAGTAAGCCTTAACTCTCTCTTCTTGTTCTTGGCTCCATCCTTCACAAATATCAAAGCCTATCCAACAAAGGGGCATAACCATTATCTTCTATATCATAACAAAACTCAATGATTAAATTGAATAAAACCCTTAATCTCTTTCTCTTTAGTTTTTGAGTTTTGTTTCCATCAATTTATAACTTATTCTCTTTGGCCAATCCTCCGTAATTTTTCATGTAGAATCCAAATATGAGCTCAAAATTAGAAAATTCATCTTCCTTCCTCTCCAACCCCTTAGGCTGAAACACTTCTTCTTTTTCACCCAAATTTCCAGCAACAACAATGTCAACCATAATCACATAATACCACTTGATTCAAGTTATAAAAACCTTTTAAACTAATTCCCATCATCAAAAACATCCTCCACCAAACCTATATAATTTTGGTTAGCAAGAGAGGAAGGGAAAATCATGGATTTTCAACCATAAAACTCAAGATTTCTAAGCATTAAACCAACTAGGATTAACTACTAACCTTAGATCCAAGTTTGGTTGGTTGATTTCTTGACTTGTTCTCCTCATTAAGCTTCAAGTTTTCAATTCTCAAGAGTTTCCCCTATGAGAATCAACATGTGAGGGAGTTGGTAGAGGAGGATGGGATTTTATAAAGGTCTCTTGACAATTTTGCCTTGAATCTTTTTCAAATTGCCAAATTTATGTGATTGGTTGATAATTGTTATTTATGAGATCATAACTCCTAGTGGCACCAAGAATAACTTGGTCAAGAAGGAAGAAGATTTTTCACAATATATACTATATAACTTTCTACCGGCTTAAGTAACTTTTGTACTGGCAGCACCATAATTGTCCCTGATATTTTTGACCACCTATCTTCATCTTTTACCATTTACTTTTGAGTCACGACCTTTTACTTTTGAGTCATCACCCTTTATAATGATTTTCAAAAGAATAGAAATCCTAGTCAAAATAGTGGCTAAAGTATTACTTTTTCTTCCGGAAATGCTTTCTAGAGTTCCAGGACTCAGAAAATTCATTTGTCAATTTTAAAATCTCTCTTTAATTCCAAGGAAATTCCATGAATTTTTCTAGAATTTAACTCCCCCTCTAGATATTTCTTTTTGAATTTCCCAGGTAAAAGCCCTAATTGGCTTAAATAAGTTTTAAATATTTTTATAGCTAATCTGGGGGTAGTTTGGAATAAAATTACTTCTACAATGTTCTAAAACTCTAAAGGTATTTTTTTTCCAATTTCTTTGAGGCCTTGGAGTACATGAAATAATTAAATTTGACTAATTTTCCTTAATTAGTCAAATATTACAAAAATTACTAGAAAAATAATATTAATTAATTTCCCTCATATTTTTTACTTCTAGGACCATCATACTGTTTTAGAGAATTTTCTCCAATTTCTGGGGTTTTCTAGGAATTTTCAGAGCTCTCTATCATATTTCTCTAATTTATACTGACTTACTCAAAATACTAAAAATTTCACTTTGGTTCCTATCCTGATTTCACATCAAAAATTGTGCAATCTGCATTAACAGTAATATTCTGGCCCTTAACCATCTTTAGATTAAGTATACCTTAGTCACAAAATATTAGATGTGACAATGATCGAGACCGACGTTACTGCCGTCGTGTGGATGCTTGATTACTGACCAATTAAACTTCCTCCTACCCCTCGAGGAAGACCCTCAGAGCAGAGCTGAGATGTCTGGAGTGGGCACTTCTTGTACAGGACTATCTGGGTTTGGGGTGGATGACGCTGGGATGCAGTAGTAGTTCTTTTTGTGTTTGCTTTGTTTGTTGTTTTTATTTTTGTTTTGAGTCAGAGTTGCTAGATACTTTTGAAGCTTTTCAGTGTTTACAATTGCTGTGCACAATATTTGTTGGATGCTGGTTCAAATTGGCTACATTTGCTATTTTCATTCCATTGTTTTGATCCCCTGCTCTATTTTGCTTATCCTTTTTGTTTTGCCTGCAACTCGTCACCCTTCTCCCTCCTCTTTATGAATTCGATGTGTTGTGCTTCAATTTCAAATTGGACTTCACAACTTCCAATTCACTCATTGATTAGTTTACATGTACTGGTTTAAACATTGAGGATAATGTCGTGTTTAAGTATGGGAGAGGGATCTCTATTTTGGATTTCAGCAAATGCTTTATCATGCATCTATTTTGGCTCTTTAAGTGCTTTAGAACTGATCAATTGTGTGCATTTTTGAAGTCATTGAAGTTAGTTTCCAAGGAATTTTGAAAATTGCATTGCATTCTATCTTTTTGCCAACCTTTGCCGCAGCAAACTTTTAGTTTCGCTGTGGCCAAGTGCTTCTTTCTCGTTTATCTCACTTCTCTGCCATAGTTCACTGTGACGAAGCAGGTTCATTACCATATATACCTCTCAGCCACTGCTCACTATGGTATACTTCTTCCTTCACTGTGATAAGGTCCCCAAAAATTTTTTTTTTATAAAAACCCTAAATGCTTTGCAAATTCATTTTTTCCCTTTGGAAATTCTCCTGGTTTATATTCTTAATGCTCCTATGTTTTTAAAAATTCTTGGAAAATTCAAATTCTACCTCTGCTTTTAGAAATATTTTCTATGCTTTTAAATGATGGTTGAACTTAGTTTAGTCATTCCTCACTATTTTTGGCAAAAAGTAAACGAGGTTGCATTTTGAAAATAGGACTATGCGTTTTTGAACCTTGACATTGATTCATCGAGATGCTACACTTGTTGGAAGGATATTGGGCCTAAATTCGTTAAATGGTGTGAACCTGTTTAATTTTGTATCTCTCTAGAACTTGTTTTAATTCTTAATCAAAGCTTGATAGATCATCATCTTGTGAACATGACAGAAGCATTCATTTTGAAACCCTTGTTACCTAAACATAAGCCCAAACACTTACTATTGCCAACCCCTTTGAACCATCACTTTGAGTACATGCATACAAATAAAATATAAATATTTATTTTATTTTAGCTTTGTTTTTTCTTTCAAAAAAATGTTTGAGAAAAGCCAAAGAAAGAAAGAAAATAAATAGTGATATATAAAAAAAACAGAGAGAGAAGAGAAAAGAAAAGGGGAGTTGGTTTCTTGAAAAACCTTAACTCCTTTCTTCATAGACCTTTATGTTTGTTTCATGGATGGAATAATTGTAATACTTTGTACTCAATCCTTCTTTCTCTTTTATTCCATCCATTTCACTTAACCCTCACGAACCATTACAAATCCTAAAAGTCCTCTTGATTTGCAGTTCTTGTGGTGGAGAGAGGTAGAATTATCACAAGCTTATGGTAGAGATTGGACTGAACAGATTTAGAGTGAAATAATCCCAAAACAAGTGAGTTGAGAGCTAAACACATACCCTTAAGATAAATCTCTTTTGCTCAATCTTTTGGCTTAAATACTCATAGTGTTTACTTTCTTAGCGTATCTTTGTTTTACTGTTGTCAATCTCCATGGGGATTTCTTACTAATTTTCTACTCTTATCTTTAAGCATGTTAGTATTTCTCTTTATACTTGTACCTTTTTAATTATTTTTGTGGGATTTATCCAGGAATACAAAGGTCTAAGTGTGAGGGAATTTGATTGAGCTCAAATTGTTTATATTATTTGATGACAAATTCTAGGTTTTTGTTACTCTTTTTGGCTCATTTTGATGTTAGTTGTGCTTATTTGAGTTTGAGAGCTCTTGTTTTGAGTTAGTGGTATTTCAGGGTAAAATTGTTATATTTATTCATTAATTGTACTTAGTTGATTTTTGAGATGATTGATTCCTCAAACCATTACTTTTCATTTTAGGACACTCAAGAAGTAGAGCCAAGAGTGAAGATCAAGGGCACGCAACAAATAAGAGGCAACATTAATGTCTCTGTCAGGTTTCACGGTGGCCAACTCATGCCTTCGCCGTGGCAAAATCTAGAACTTCAACCAGAAGACTTCTTGGCCATGGTTTGTCGTGGTGAAACCATACCTTCACTGCAATGAACTCTTCGAATCAGCAACCCAGACCCAAATCATTTTCAGAAATTTTACCTACCCACTCACACAAACTGACCCAGTACACTTCATTACCTATTTAGAAACCCTATTTTCAGAGTAAGTGACATCATTCACTCACACACAGCCTCCATTTTTGTTCTCTCTCATTTCTATCTCATCTAACCTTAATTTTCTTCCATTTTTCCACTGAAATCCTCTACCATAGGAAGCTCAGATTCATTCCTAGTTGAGATGCTTCAGATTTTATGTGTGGCTAGGCGTCTTTTTCCTCTTGAAGGTGTAGCAATGGTTGGAGTTCAATGAGCTACGAAGGGGAGTAGTTTAATCTTAGTTCAGCTATGAGTTTATGAATTTCTAGGTTTAGAGTTTGTAATTTGTAGTTGAACTATCCCACACAAACTACTGATTCTTCCTGGTAAGCTTTGTTGGCAGGTACAATTCTAGAAAAGTCCCATAGTAACCTGTCAGTCCTAAGAAACTTTTTATCTCTGTTACCATCTTGGGCTGTTCCCAGTTGAGCACTATCTCAACTTTATTGAGATCCCTGGCCACACCTTCTTACTTAACTATGTGGCCTAGAATCTAACTTCATCAAGCTAGAACTCATGTTTACTCAGCTTGGCATAAAGCCGTTTCTCCTTTAGTGTACTCAGAACAATCCTTAATTGCTACTCATGCTCCTCTTGAGATTTAGGATGCACAAGGATGTTATCAATAAAGATGATGACAAACCGATCTAAGTACGGGTGAAAATACAGTTCATATAATCCATGAAAGTAGCAGGGGCATTTGTTAACTAACGGCATCGCTAAGAACTCATATTGTTCATAATGAGTCCTAAAAGCAATCTCTAGAACATCCTTAACCTTTATCCTTAGTTGGTGGTATCCTGATCGTAAATCGATCTTGGAGAGTACCATAGCTCCAACTAGCTGGTCTAGGAAACTATCGATTCACAGTGTGGGATACTTATTCTTTACTGTTACTGATTGAGCTCAAATTGTTTATATTATTTGATGGCATTTTCTAGGTTTTTGTTACACTTTTTGGCTCATTTTAATGATATTTGTGCTTAACTAAGATTGAGAGGCTTTGCTTTAAGTTAATGTTATTTAAGGGTAAAATTGTCATATTTATTCATTAATTGCATTCAATTGATTTTTTTTGGGACAATTGATACCTCAAACCATTGCTTTTCATTTCAAGGCACTCAAGAAGTAGAGCCAAGAGTGAAGATTAAGGAAGTGTAGCACACAAGAGGCAACATTAACACCTTTGCCAGGTTTCACTATGGCAAACCCATGCCATCACCGCGGTGAAATACAGAACTTCCACCAGAGACCTCTCAGCCATGGTTCGCCGTGGCGAAACCATACCTTTACCACGACGAACTCTTCAAATCAGCAACCTAGACCCGAACCATTTTTGGAAACTTTGCCTACCCACTAATACAAACTGACCCAGTACACCTCACTATCGGTTTAGAAACCTTATTTCGGTGTAAGTGACATCATTCACTCCCATCACAGCCTCTATCTCTATTCTCTCTCATCCCTCTCTGATCTAACCTTAGTCTCTTCCATTTGCCACTGTCAAACCTCCATCATGGGAAGCTCATATTCATTCCTAATTGAGAAGCTTCAAATTTCTATGTATGGCTAGGCATTTCTCTTCCTCTTGAAGGTGTAGCAACGGTTGGAGTTCAATGAGCTAAGAAGAAGAGTAGTTTAATACTAGTTTAGTTATGAATTTATGAATTTTTAGGTTTAGCATTTGTAATTTGTAGTTGAACTACTTGATTATAGTTGTAATCAGTTTTGGATATCCATTTCTGTAGTGGAATGGTTTTTGTAGAACTTTTAAGCTTAAATATATGAAGTACCATGTATGTTAGTTGTGATCTTTAGATTCTCTCTACTCTTGCACAGTTGTGTTTTGATATTGAGTTGATTTTGATTGTATTTGACCTATTGCATTAATCAATCTTTTTACACACACTAAGAGCACTTCACAGGATCTTGAGAAATGGAGTCCCATTGATTAAGATCCTGGACTTAAAGAGTACTTTAAGGTTTATCATTTTGAAACTTAGTGATTTCTGCTCCATATCAATCAATTTTGAATTATGACAGCCAGAGCACACTTTTAAGAGGATTTTATCATTGTTAAATCACTTGTTTTTGATCATTCTGTCTTTCATATCCTTAAATCCAAAAAAATTCATTATCATTCAGTTTGATTCACTTAATGTTTTCAAAACCCAAAACCCCTTTTTTCCTGTTTAATTTGCATTGCATGACATTTAAATTAGCTTAGGTCCATTTGATAAAGGCTCCGTTTAAGTGAAATGACTTGAGGTTGTACCCTATGGTGCAATCCTTGGATAAAATTTTGATTTAACCTCCAAGGGCTAGAAAAGGTTATGAGTCAGTTACCTTATTCAGCTCTTGGTAGTCTGCGCACAACCTTAGATTACCATCCTTCTTCTTAATGAAGAGTATTAGAGCAGCTTAGGGAGATACGTTAGGTCTAAGGAATCTCTTTTCTAATAGCTCCCCTAACTGTTTCTTTAACTCTGCCATCTCATTGGGAGCCATTCAGTGAGGTGCTTTCAATACTATCTTCATACACCTTACTCAATCCTTTTGTCAACTTTAGACTACCTTTGCTTACCTTAACTTTGTCTTCCATCTTGCTGGACTTGGTGCACTCTTACCAAAAATGGCTAACATTTCTACCCTTTACACTCTTACCAAGGTCACCCTTCCTTGGGCTACTCTTGGCTAAGCACGCTTAACTGAACAGTGCTGACGGGAATCTGAGGCACTGTTGCTGATAGGCTCAAACCCTAGTACTTTGCTGTCTTAGACCCTTCTTGTTCTACCTTTAGTCGGGTCTTTCCAGCTTATATTCCTAACTCTAGCCTCTTCTTAGGGATCTGCCCATCAATACTCAGTCTGTCACTGTATCACAAGTGGTTCTTTTTGTATCTGGAGCTAGCTTGAATACCTCTTGTTCAGGTCTTACAGCTATAATTTTCTAACTGTGGCTTTCCTCTTTTGATCAGGAGAAAATTGAGCTTAGCCTAATCAATGATAAGGTTATCTGAAAGGAAGTCATGGGTACTCTCTCTGTGCTGGTTTACTACTAAAGGAGGTTTCTATATCTTAAACTCATCCCTGGCTTTCATCTTCCTAGAGAGGTACTGTACTTACTCTTATGACTCAGCCATTTTTCCTTGGGCTCGGTCTACTGCAATCTCAGGAGCTAGTGCACTCTGCCGTAAGCCTCTTTAGGATCCATGGTGACCTTGGAATACTATCATTACTTTAAGCCATTTTAAGATCTCTGGGAGACTCTGACCACAGGGTTGAGTAGTAAAATAAGTCACCTCCACTTAGTTGGTAACTTGACTGATCATTCCCCAAGATTGTTCCAATAGCCAATATCATTCTCTTAATCCTCATTCAATTCTCCAGGCCACCTATCTGCTTCTTTAGGTGCCTAAGCCAATCTGCCTTAGAAGTTCTCTTACTCCTCTAGCTGCTCTTACCATTCTTAGCTACTTTAGAATGGCACAGGGAGAGGACTTATACAACTTCTCTCTCCTCTACTTCTCTTTTCAGTAAGAGCATACTCTAACATGCATAATGCCTGGCATTCTAAATACAAGGAGTGCAAGCTCTTACTGGTTGCTATGTCTGTAGTGTACCAATCAGACATCTTATCCTCCCTTAGAAGTCATAAGGAGAGGACTTATGAGGTTCTCTTCTTTCTGCTTACCCTTCTCTGTTAAGCTGAGGAATATTTAACCCTAGCTCTGTTCTTAGCTAGTCATGCTTCCATTGGGGTGAGGTCAACTTCGCTTACCTTGCCTCAGCTGCTTCCTTTTCTTACTCAGACAAGGCATCGTGCTCCATCTAGAGCAATGTCGATTCAAACTCAGAGGAGCAATCTCCCAATTTCTCTAGGAAGATTCATAGCCAAGACCATATCCCCTATAAAAGGTGCCTCTCAGCCTAATCGAAAGAGACTGAGTATCTCTTAATGTTATCAGGAACATGCCAACCTTATTAAGCTAGTTCCCTACACAACCATCTATCTCATTCTCATCTCTTTCTCTTTTTCTTGATCCCTAAGACTTCCACTAGGGCTATCCATCTTGAGTTTACTATCTCCAAGTTCTTATTTTATATATTCTAGGCTTGAGATAGCTACTCTATCATGGTGCCCCAACTCTAACAAGGCTGTAAGAATTTGTCTAGCTTAAGTGGCCACTACACCCTCTTAGTGGTGTACAGACTCTACCCCTAACTATCTTGTTTAACTCCTTATCATTACTCTTCCTTATGAGGGGGAATCTAACAGCACTAAATAGTGGCTATCTCTCTCTCTGATCTTTATCAGTCTTACTCTCAGTAACCTCATAGTCTATCAAGTCTTGCCGAGATACCACCTCAATATCTGAGAGTCGATGTCTCTATTTGTCATGACCAGAATTCTTTTTCAAAGTGATGGAAGTCACCACTCCCTCAGGTGATCACTTCTATACTTGTTCATCGCCACCAATGCCCTTAATTCATCATAACGAAACATACTTTTTCTTAACCTCTACTAGTCTTACTTAGCTTCGTTCATCGTAGCCTTATCTACTACCTAAAGGACTTCCATGTCCTAGCCTTACTATGATCCCTAATTAAGTTAACTACTTCCTTTCAACCAATTAAGGAATGGTTTGGCTCACAACTTTAGGCCATTAACACTTTTGGTTTCCCCTGCCCTCAGGGACCACTGGTGGCAGAAAGCTATCTTTAGCTCTTCCTAGCTTTTCATATCCATTTAGAAATCAAAGATAGCTACTTTGATCATGCTGCCTTAACACCAAATCAAGGCTACACTAACTGTATCTAACTAAGGTTGCCACTTGACCCCATTCTGCTAGGGTTTAGACTCATACCTCTATCTGGTTTATGAGCTATTATCCTTTCTTTCTATAAAAAGGAAGTTTCTATATCTTTAATCACTAGCTACCTTCCTTACTGTATGATTTCTTATCTAACTGAGGACTAAAACATCACCACTTAGTGATCCTTAATACTTATTTTTCCTAGAGCATTCACCTCCAATCCATAACCTTAGTTGGAACTTAGCTAGTATTTCATTGTTAGCTCTAACCTGAATTGGACTTTTCTAAATCCTTGCAGATAGTTCTCTTTTTCCTATGCCAAAACCTCTAATCTAATACCAAAAATGTCACACCTTACTTATATAATACCTTAGAGTCCATTTAGAATCATTTTAGACCATATTGGATGGTCTTGAGCTCAAAAATCTCATTTACGACGTTACTTTTTGGAAATTACTGTTCACCGTGCAATTTTCAGATTACAAGTCTAATTTTGAAAAATCATAACTAATTCTAGAAAAATTATATAGAGGTGTTCTAAAATTCTACAAAAATATCTTTTAATGCTCTTTAAGGAAAAAAATCCACTTAGACTTATCTTTGGCCAATTCATACAGTTTAATCAATAAATATTACTGTTTATTTGGTAAAATCTGGAACTTTCAGATTTTGTGCCTTAGATTTGAAAATTCATATCTCCTTGTGTACACATCTAATTGAGGTGATATACCTTTCATTTTAAAGCTTGGGATGTTTAATATAAGTCTGCCAAATTTTACGGCTTAACTTGTTCATTTGATAGGTCAAACTGAAGATTAAAACTAACTGCTCCAGGACCTACGTTTTATCCTTTCACCTTTACTTGCTTTAATTCTTTTTATTTCTTTGGCATACATAACTTGTATTTACTCTTTCCCATTCATGCTCATATATTTTCATACATGCCATAAGCATTCTATGCACATAAATTGGATCAAGGCATCCATAAACATAATTTACAACATACGAAAATTATACATTAAACATAAACTCATTCATTAACATCAATAATTCTCCACTTTCTTCTCCTTGCTTCTCATGCCATTATTGCCCATCATTGATTCACCTAAATGGTTGGTTAGGGAGAGGGTAAATAATACTATATTAATCATGCTAGATGGATGCTAATGCATTGCATGCAACTTGTTTATTCTCTTCTTAATTAGTGACATATTAGCATGCTCAAAGCTAACTTCTTGATGCATGGCCATGGAGACATAATCTACTCATCATGAATAGCAATTATAGTAGCTAAAACATGCCACAATAACATTCAAATAACATTTACACAGAAACACACATGCATACAATATCTAGGAATGACAATAGGTAAGTTCACTACCTTGCACCTTAAGCTTTCCTCTTACTTTTCCTTTGACTCCCTTGACTTTCCAACCATATGGATATTCGATCAACATCACCAAACATCCTCTTGGATGTTCTAATGTCCTAAACATAGCTACATTGATCATACAATCTATTAGGACTAAGGGATTAAATGAAGTTCAAGACTAACCTTTTTGAATTTAACCCTTTTCTCTAAATTTTTGGATTTATGATCTAGCTTTGTAAAAATTGTTCTCTTTAGCTAATCCTACACAATTTTACCCAAGGAATCCAGATATCCACTTAAATTTATGAAAATCCAATCCCTACCTATAGATCTCATTTTGGCCAAATAGGGTGTCTTGGAAAACCAAATTTCTATTTTCAAATTTAATGCTTCCAAACTTCCTTTCTTGGTGTTTCCCTACACCATTTCATCATTTAAACACATTTGAAGTATCAAATTAAATCAAATCTAACTCTAACCCCATTCTCTCTCCTTGGCCAAATTAAATCATCATGAATAGGGGTGGGATTTTCTTTCCAAAACTCACTCAAAACTAATCAAAATCGATCCTTCTCAAGTATGTAATCTATGCTTTAAAACCTTGATTAAACCCTTCCATAATTTTCAAAAATTTAGCAGCATCTCCCCATGGAAAATGGCTATCGAAAACTACATAAAATCATATATAAACAGCCTATAATAATTAATAAAGAGCTTAGGAGCTTACCTTGGTGATTCCTTGAACTTAGGTGGACTTTCTCTTACTAGAAATAGCTCTTTCTATATCTAAATGCAAGAACAACATAATCTCCCCTATGGTTTCTTGTTAGGCCAAAATATGGGGGGTCTTGGTGGCTATTTATGGCCAAAACTTTGGCTTGAATGGACCAACATACCCTTGGTGGCTAATAGAAAGAGTAAGGGCAGTCTTGGAACTCCAAGTGCACTTTTGCATCATCATTATATCATCTTCTTATATCATCTTTACATCATTCTTCTAGAAGGTGCCAAGTGTCACAAATTTGGTAGAAGAGAAGGGAGATTGAATCCTAGCCATTGGATTAAAACTTAATCCTTAAATTTCCTTCTAATTTACTTAGCCCACCTTTCTCCAACTTTCTTAACAGCCTTCCGGAGCTCAAAAAATTCTTCTGTAAGCTCCCTAATTTCTATTTTATTCTAGAGAATATCTATAAATTTTCTCAGGTCATAACACTTCCTTTAAGCCTTGTATAAAATTCATTTACTAAAATACCCTTTTATCAATATAATTGGCTTTTTAATTTATTAGAGCCATTCCACTGGCCTTTTGGTTGTGGAACTAATTTTATAAATTAGTACAACCCTTCAACCATTTAATCTCATTTTTGTATACATTTTTTAGATCTCTTGCTATTTCAGTTAATTACCTCAAACGGTATACTTTTTATTAGCCATAACCTCATAAATTCCATTTAAACTGCCTCAAGGGTATTTTCATTATTTCTCTTCACAAAAGAGCCTTAGAATATTATTTTTCATTTTCTGGGATTTTCTTAGAATTTTCTATATAGTTTCTATTTTTACCCCTGTTGGCCGTAACTTTCTGAATCTACAGTTTAGTCCCTGCTTGGACTTAACTTCATACAATCCTCTCTTTGAGGTTTCTAACTTAACCCTTGGCCTGTTCCCACTCTCTTTTCTCTTTCTGGGCCATTGAGACTTTATTGGAGCCTCTAGCCCTGATTATACTTGAGCCCTGAAAACTTTTACTTTGCAGTTTAGTCTCTGAAACTGCTTTTACTTCCTTCCTAATCTTTGGGACTTTGGCTAAAAAATGCTTAGTAGCCTACCTTCTTTAGACTACTATTAGGGCTCCTAGACCTCAAATTGAGACGTGACATCTAGCTTATTGAATTCATTTTTTGTAGAAGGTTTTCAAAAACCGAGTCTCATAAAGGAACTGAAACTCAATCAAGAGAGGAACTAAGATGATTAATAGACTTGATCATCAAGGATAATTCATACATTGCATTCATTTTATTCATTAAATATAGATATTACAAAGAGTTTGGATAGTTTTACCTTAGTTTGGGTTTGGTTACTGGTTACACAAAGACTTCATGCTTCATACCTGGTTAATTTGATATTTGTGATAGATTACTAAGACATTCATAAGTTCCTCAAGAGATTGACATCGAGGCTAGTGCCACTTTATTGTATTTAGCTTAGTTTTATTTGATAGTCTAACAACAGGGCTACTTCAAATTTGGCGTCGTTGTTGGGGAGCCCAGCTCTTTGGTAACAAGTGTCCAAATATCATTTTTGATTGAGTTTTACTACAGTTTTCCTTACTTATGATTGCTGGTTTACAAGAAAATTTTTCTGAAAGACCTAAGAAATATTTTAGAGTATTATTGTTGTTGTTGTTTTTTTATTTGCTTAGTGTTCTTGCTTGTGTATCTGCTGAGAAATTACTGTTAGATGTTATCTTGGTGAATTGGGAAGTGGTTGTGTTAAGGATTGATTAGAATCTGCTCTGTTCTATATCAGAAAATCAATTCTGTCACCTTTTTCACCACGACAAAGTATTTTGTTCGTTATGACGAACTCTAAAAAGAGAAGAACTTCAATTCAGCTAAGTTTTTCGCCATGACCAACTCTACCCTTAGCCGTGACGAAGTCCCCTGCTACAGAAATTTCAGGGACTGTCTTGACTTATCTTTCATAGTATTCTTTGAACTTTTAACATTCTCTGGAGTATCTTAAACTGCTTTTGACTTGCATTCATTGATTGGTTCATTCAATTTCTTGACTCTTGAAGATTGAATTGTTTCTGGAGGATCTTTAACATTCACTGTGAGAAAAAAGGCTGACTTGGTCAAATGGTCCACTATGACCCATATTGCATTGTGTTTAGTCAATGTCATTAGTAACTCCACTATAAAATCCATTGATATACTTACCCATTTCTATTCAGGGATATGTAGGGGTTATAGCTCTCCTGCAAGTTTCTGATATTCTGTCTTCACTTTCTGACAAGTGAGACACTTTGCTACATACTCTTTGATATTCTTCTTCATTCTAGACCACCAAAAGATTTCTTTAACGTCATGGTACATCTTGGTCATTCTTGGATAAAGAGTATATCGACTCTTATAGGCCTCTAGTAATGTCCTTTCCCTAAGGTCGGCTACTTGAGGAACATAAGTTCTCCTTCTAAACTTTAATAGTCCCTCCTCAAAAATTTTAAAGCTTCTCGTCTCGCCTCTAAGCAACTTTTCTTTGAAAATTTCTGCTAGCTGATCCTTTGACTACGCTTCTTTGATCTGATCCTCGAACAAAGCTGTAAAATGTGCTCTACCTCCTTTCCCTTTAACTAGTTGCATCTGATATAGAGGATTCCAATCTTTGAAATGCTCTACCAGCTTCTGCTCCTTGATCATTAGTGATGCTACTTGCACTTCCTTCTTACTTAAGGCGTCTACAACCATATTTGCTTTGCCCGGATAGTACTTTATTTGGAAATCATAATCCTTAAGCAAATCTATCCATCTATGTTGCCTCATATTCAACTCTTTCTAATCTTAAAGATACTTGAGGCTCTTGTAGTCGCAAAACAACTCTATCATTGCTCCGTATAGGTAATGTCTCTATATCTTTAACGCGTAGACTATCGCTATCAATTCCAGGTTGTGGGTCGGATAATTCTTGTAACATCCATACTTTTAGGCCTAGAAGTACCAGAAATAGCCTGAATTAGATAGGCTGCTAGACTCCTTTGAGCAGAAGTCCCAAAGATGAGAAAGGAAGTCAAAGCAGTTTCAGGGACTAAACTGCAAAGTAAAAGTTTTTCAGGGGCTTCAGTATAATCAAGGTCAGAGACTCCAGTAAAGTCTCAAAGGCCTAGAGAGAGAAAAGAGACTAGATATAGGCCAAAGGTTGAGTTAGAAGCCTCAAAGAGAGGATTATATGAAGTTGAGTCTAACCAGGGACTAAATTGTAAATTCCGAAAGTTATGACCAACAGGAATAAAAATGGAAGAGTACACAGAGAATTCTAAGAAAATACCAAAAAAAAAGGGAAATAATATTCTAAGGCTCTTCTATGAAGAGAAAAGACAAAAATACCCCTGAGGCAGCTTCAATGGAATTTATGAGGTTATTACCGGTAAAAAGTATACCATTTGAGGTAATTATTTAAAATAGCAAGAGACCTCAAAAAATGTATATAAAAATGAAACTAAATGGTTAGAAGGTGGTATTAATTTATAAAATTAGTCCCGCAACCAAATGGCCAGTGGAGTGGCTTTAATAAATTAAAGAGCCGGTTTTGCCGATAAAAGGGTATTTTAGTAAATGAATTTTATGCAAGGCTTAAAGGAAGTGTTATGGCCTAAGAAAATTCATAGATACTCTCTAGAATTAAAGGAAATTTATGGATCTGATAGAAAATAATTACAGAGGCCAGAGCACTGTAATTATAAAAAAGAAGTTAAACCTGGAGTAAAAGTACACCGATAAAGTGTTAATAAGAGTCTTGCACTTTACTTGACCCACAAGTCGCCACTTGTCAAGCTTTAATGGATGGTAATTAAAGCTTTCCAAGTGTCAAGCTACCAATGGAGAGGATCTTGACTTTGGAATGTAATTATATTATGAATTAAGTTAATTAAGAGAGAGGTTTCAAGAAGGCTTAGGCATTTGACACTTGGACTTTCATTAAATGTGGTAGATGAGATATTTTGAGAGCACTAAGGAGCTCACCTCTCCCCTAAATCAGATGGGAATTTCGTCCAAGGCAAAGAGGAGAGGAAAAGAGAGGGTTTTGGAAGGAGAACCAAGGAAAGCTATCAACTTTGGGCATCAATCAAGGATTCAAGGTGAGATCTTGGTTCTAGATGTGTTCTTGTCTTGTTTTCCTTCTCTTTTAAGGTTAAAAAATCTATCTTCTCTCCCTTTTGATGGCTGGTCGAAATGGTTGATGAGTGGGGAAGGGAGTTTGGTTGTTAGATCTTGCTAGAACACCTCAAAGTATGGTAGATCCAAGTGGATCTATGTGAAAATTGGAAGAATTACGTGCTGATTTGATGCCTATTTCAAATTAGTTACTGTTCATATCTGGTTCTAAAATTTGGCATGCTTAAAGTACACTCTGTGACATTTAAATCCATGGGTAGAACACTTCATTTGGATATGTGTACGATTTATGGTGATTTTTCAAAGTTAGGGTTTGAAATCTGGAAAAAGTGTTGAACTTTTGGGAGAGTGTCGAGTTCCGTACAATTCCGGTACTGTTTGGGGTAGAATTGGTTCCTGAAAATATTTTTTCTTTAAATGTAACTTAAGGATATTTCAGTGAGACTTGGAAGCACTCAATTTGGATTTTTATAGATTTAATTATGAATTTTCAAAGTTGAACAAAAATTCTGGAGTTTCTGCATGAACAGTACCCGCGAACCAAAATTTCCAGATTTGGTATTCTTGAATCTAAGACCATCTAAAATGGTCCTAATTGACAAGAAATGGATCTTAAAGATGGGAAATGATAAGATTTATATTATAAAATTTAGAAAGAAAACCCTAAGACTAAGAGAAAGGGTTGAGGTTCAAGAAAGCTAGTCTTGAACTTTATGTAATCTAAAGGTCCTAATGGATTATGTGATCATTATGGTTATGTTTAGGACCTTTGGAATATCCAAGAGGATGTTTGGTGATATTAACCGAATGCCCACATGGTTGGAAAGTCAAGGGAGTCAAAGGAAAAGTAAGAGGAAAGCTTGAGGTGCAAGGTAGTGAACTTACCCTTTATGTGCTTGACATGGTATGCTCATGTGTTGGTTTGTATTTGTTGTTTGAATGATGTTGTGACATGATGATTGTTGCTGGAAATGCTGTTTTTAATATGTTCCCATGGCCATGCATTTTTATACCAAGCATAAAGCATGATGGCGTGTCACTAGTTAACTTAAGTTTATGAAAAACTACATACAATACACTAGCATCCATCTTGTGCATGTATGTGGTAATGTTTGCTACTGAGATTCCCTCGAATCTCACCCCTTTGTAACCAACCATTTAGGTCAATCAATGATGGGCACTAATGGCATGAGAAGCAAGGAGAAGAAGTGGAGAATTATTGATGCTAATGATTGATACTAATATTCAATGTATAATTCTCCTATGTTATAATTATGTTGTGAATGCCATGTATTTAATTATAAAGCTTATGGCATGTATAAGAATGTATGAGCATGAATGGGAAAAAGTAAGCCCATGTTAGGTATGCCAAAGAAATAAAAAGAATTAAAGTAAAGAGATGTTAAGGGATAAAACGTAGGTCATGGAGCAGTTAGTTTCAAGCTTCTGTTTGACCTATCATATGAATGAGTTAAGCTACTAAATTTGGTATACTTATAGTACACATCCCAAGCTTTAAAATGAGTGGTGAATCACCTCATTTGGATGCGTATACGAAGAGATATGAATTTTAAAAGTTAGGCGCAGAATCTGGAAAGTCCAAATTTTACCAAACGAATAGTAATCTTAATACAATAAACTGTACGTTTTCAATGAGGATGAGTTCAGCTGAATATTTTTCCCTTAAAGAATATTGAAAGAGGTTTCGGTAGAATTTTGGAACACCTCCATAGAATTTTTCTAGAATTAGTTATGATTTTTCAAACTTGGACCTGTAATCTGAAAACTGGACAGTGAACAGTAATTTTCCGAAAGTTAACGTCAAAATTGAAATTTTTAAGTGTAAGACCATCCAACATGGTCTGGAATGGTTCTAAATGAATGCTAAGGTACTATATAAGTAAGGTGTGGCAATTCTCCTCATGAGATTTTAACTGGTATGAGGCGTAGGCTACTACCCGCCCTTACTGCATGAGCATGCATCCCAGTCCATACTTACTAGCGTTTGTGTAGACTATATAGGTTTGTATAGGATTAGGGCATCACGCCTTCCTGTATTACCTCATTGTACATCAATTGGAACAATTATAAAGCATTTCTGAAAGCTTAGGAAAGAAAATTTGTAAAAGCAAAACTTCTCAATTCCTTACCATCCGTATGCTATTTATAGAATTTAAGGTCAACTTTGAAAATTCATAACTAAATGTAGAAAAATCCAAATTGAGTGGTTCTAATTTTCACTTGAAGCTTACTATAAGTTCTTTAAAGGAAAAATATTCATTGACCTTAATTCCATTTGAAACAACACTAGAAAATTCAACAAGTTGCACTATCCGTATGGTAAATTTTCTAATTTCCAATATTTTAGCCCAATTTTGGAAGGGCATAACTCGTTGTACAAAAATCTAATTTTAATGTTCTACCACTTGATTTAAATTTAAAAATATGATCCATAGGTTTGCCAAGTTTTAGGTCCAAACTCAAAAAAATGCTTATTATTTTGTGTCTCAAATTTGGCCATTTTTAGGGATATTCTATCCCCTAATTAAGTACAACTTTACCTTTTCTTCACCTTTTACCCTTCCTTCACCTTTTGGGACTTATAACATGCTTGCACATACATTCTAGCATGTTTAGACATATTCATACATGTTCATCTCCTTGAAGGAGCTATTATCCAACAGACACATCAACATTCAAAATGTTACATAACATAACATAATGGCCATTAGTCACATCACTAAGCATTTACATGCCTTTATTCACCACTTCCTAGCCCTTTCTCTTCCTTGATCCTCCTCCTAAGGTTAGTTTAAACAGAGGGGGAATGAAATTTCAAAGAAATCCCAGTAGCAAAGAATCATAATTATCATGCAATCATGTAAACATAATGTGACATGCTTTTGTGCATATAACTTTATCATTCATACTTAGTGAAATGCCATGGAAAGTAAGCCAATTCATATGTATTCACATAACATAGTGCCAAGGCATGCATAACATAAACATTGCAATCATAACTTTGCAGCGTAGCATAAACATTGCAATCATAACTCAACAGCATAGCTTAGTCACATCATGGCATTCATAGCACACACACACACACACAAATGAATGAAAGAAAGCACTCTAATCATAATTCAATACTACCTCTTGTGTCCTTAGTGACCTGTTCCCTCTTGATTTAGGGTGTCTCCTTAATGATTGGGCAAATTAGCTTGCAAACCAACATCAATGCAACCATTTACCAACCATTTAAGCACATTACAGAATACTTGAACATTAAACCCCTTTTTCTTGGATTTTTGACCTAATTATTTGCCCTTTGTTCTGATCAATCTCTTCAGTCATTCCTATATGATTTTTCATGTAGAATCTAAATATCCAATTAGGTTTTACATAATCATATTCCTTCCCCATGAACATGAATTGCCCGAATAGTATATAGTTTAGGGTTTAAAATTTTATTTTTCATTCTAAGGCTTCCAAACCTATTCTCTCAACATATTCCTACATAAAATCACCATATAAACTCATTAGAAGCATCAAAATCATCAAAATTCAATCCCTTGCCCAAGAACTCAACATGGCCAAATTATAGGGTTTAGAGTTTCAAATTTTCATTTTGATTCGAATGATTTTAAACACTTTTCTTTGGTGTTTCCCTACACAAAAACACATTTTAAACTCATCAGAATCATCAAAACACATTGAAACTATCGCACCTTAATATCAGATCCACTTAGGATTTAATTAAAACCATTTTAGACCACATTGGATGGTCTTGGGCTCAAAAATTCATAAAAAATGCTGATTTTCGGATCTTTACTATTCATCAGGTAAAAATCCAGTTTTCTGGTCCAACTTAAAAAATTCATAACTTAATCTAGAAAAATCAAAATGGAGTAGTTCAAAATTCTATAAAAATATCTTTTAATGCTTTTTCAAGAAAAAATAA
Source organism: Neltuma alba (assembly GCF_004799145.2). Lineage (NCBI taxonomy): Eukaryota > Viridiplantae > Streptophyta > Magnoliopsida > Fabales > Fabaceae > Neltuma > Neltuma alba. The sequence goes on along the minus strand of NW_021632178.1, from coordinate 126,552 downwards.
TCTTATGAACCAATTCCATTTGAAAAAGTTTCAGGTTTTTGTGAAATTTACCTCTGTCCATTTGGCAAAAATCCTTTTTACAGATTCTAAACCTTAATTTTGAAAAATCATTATAAATTGTGTAGTTAGCCATTTTTAACGTGCTACCTATCAATTTGAATCTCATGATGTCAACTTTCAGCATACTAAACTTTGTGCAGAAATTCATTCAGTAACTAAATAAAACATGGCTCTAAACTGACATCTTGCTTAGGGATTATAGCACCAACCATAGATACTTATACATAGCCAAATATAAATATTTCCTCATGGCTCATCACCATATTAATCCTTCCATTTGCAGCCTCCCTTTTGATGATTCAATCCCTAAAATATTAGGTTACATATGGGGGATGAGATTTCAATGAAATCCCAGTAGCAAGATCAATAAACCAAAACATTAATATGTATCAATTACAAGCATTCCAACCTTTTGCTATTAATAGGGAACAACTTTACCTCATACATATAGCACTCTAACATAAAATAGCCAATGCACATAAAGCAAGAGTATAGGTACACAATCATCATCATCATCATCATCATCATTTAGTTCAACCACATAATAGCACATGAAATTGCATAGCAATCAATGCAATACTCAACATTAAGGTCAATTAAAGCTTGCTAACTTGATCCAATGCTCTTTGATTTTCTTGTTCTTCTTTCTTGCTTCCTCAAATGCCAAACCCTAACATGGGAATCCATAAAAATGCCAGCAAGAATCATCAACCATTCCTCATAAAAATCAATAACATAACTCAAGGACAACCTTTGTCCCTTAAAGCTTTCCCCTTGGTTCTCAAATTTTTAGAGTTGGTTTCCATAAACCCTAAAAATTCCCTTTTAACTCATTCCTACATGATTTTTCATGTAGATTCCAATTATCTACTTGGATTTAACAAAATAAAATCCTTTCTTCTAGTTTTGAACTGACCGAACCATTAGGGTTCAAAATCCAAAAATTGCAACTTTGATTCTATGGCTCCCAACAATTGTTCTTTAGGCTTATCCTACGCCATTTCCTATTTTGAACACAATGGAAACCTCAAAACTTTGAAAAACACATCCTAGGGTCCAGATCTTGCTTTGGCTGAAATGGTTCTCATGCACATAACAAAGAAAACACTTCAAAATCAACCTACAAACTCTTGTAACCACTAGGATCTATCATTCTGAGGTGTTCTAGCAAGTTTGAACAACAAAACTTCCTTCCCCACTCAATAAACATTTTGGCCACTTCAAGAAAAAGGGAGAACCAGAAATTCTAACCATACAACTCAAGCAAACAAGACAAGGAACAACTTAGAACCAAAAACTCACCTTGGATCTTAGTTGGATGATCAAAGTTGCTCCCTTTCTGTTGATTTCTCCATCAAGCTCTCTCTTTTCCCTCACCTTTCTCACTTGGCCAAAACACTAACCAGATTTAGGGGGAGGAAGAGCTCATTAATGTGTACAAAATATCCCACCAACCAACATTAATGATTTGGCAAGTGTCATATGCCTACTTAATCTTAATCCTCTCTCTTAATTAACTGAAATCATAATGTAATTAAATTTCAAAGTCAAGATCCTCTCTATTGGTGGCTTGACACTTGGAAAACTTTAATTACCATCTATTAGAGGCTTGATAAGTGGCAACTTGTGGGCCAAGTAAAGTGCAAGACTCTAGTATTCACTTTATCGGTGCACTTTTACTCTGGGTTTTCTATAATTACAGTGCTCTGGCCTCTGTAATTATTTTTTGTTAGATCCATAAATTATTCTCCTCATTTTTATCTTTCCAAATTGCCCTCTTTGTCTCAAATTTAATTTCCCAATAATTAAATAAAAAGAAAAACTAATTTCCTTCTGTTTAGTGATTTTTCCACTTTTCAAAGGAACTGGGAAAAATCTTGGATACTTGACGGTCTTCTTTTAATTCCATAATCTCTTATAATTCCTTGGGATATCATAGGAATTTTCTTGTGATTTTATTCTCCTTCCAATTATTTATTTGGAACTTTTCAAATAAAAGGCCTTAAACTAGCTTAAATCAGCTTTAAATTCCTTTGTAATTTCTCTAAGGGTAATTTGGTCATAAAACCAATTTTATAATCCCATATAATTCTCAAGGATATCATCCTTATTTTTTCTTAATTTTTTGAGGCTTGGAAATAATTTTCCATAATTATTCTTGACAAATTTTCCTTAATTAGTCAAACTTTTCATAATTGGCTTGGAAAACTATAATAATTATTTTCCACCAAAATTCTTCTATTTCTCTTTGTCATTTTTTACCCTTAATTATTTAGGAACATTTCTTATTCCTAATTACCATAGTACTGGATGTGACATTTCTCCCCCTCTAAATAAATTTCGTCCTCAAAATTTAAAGCATATCTTATTGGAAAAGTTCAAGATACTTTTCCTTTATCTCAGTCTCCATCTCTCTCATAGCTTCTTCTAGTATAAGACCTTTCCAGACAACCTCGACCAGTGGAATCTGCCTATTTCTCAGCTGTTCAACTTCTGATCAATGATTCGCTCTAATCTAATCTCAAAGATGGGTTGTCTTAGAGTATAGTGTCATGATAGCTTATGACATGTGTCGGGTCTAGATGGTACTTCTTTCATTAGGAGACATAGAAGACATCATGAATTTGGCTTAAATTCAAGGGAAAGGTCACTTATAATCTACTGGTCCAGTCTTGGACAAATTTGAAACGGTCCACCATAGTTTGAACTTAACTTCTTAAACTTTAGGGACCGACCGAATTCTGTTGTTGGTTACACTTTAATCACCAACCTCAATCTTTAACGGTCTCCTTCAATGTCTGAGTTGTTCTTTTGTCTACTTTGAGCCGTTAGAAGTCTTTGCTGAATAACTTTAATCTACTGGGAAGTCTGATCCACTATATTAGTACCATACTTACTTCTTTCATTGAGCTCTATCCAACACAAGGGAGATCTACACTTCCTCCCATAGAGTGCTTCATATGGCGCCATTCAAATACTTGCATCGAAACTGTCATCTTAAGCGAATTTGGCTAACGGTAAGTACATACCCTAGTTACTACCGAAATTAAGCACATATTTATGTAGCATATCTTCTAACAACCATGTCATTCTCTATGTCTGCCTATCCATCTCAGGATGGTAGACTATACTGAAGTTGAGAGTAGTGTCCATTTCTTTCATAAGGACCTCCAAAACTTCAAGTAAATCTCAGGTCTTAGTCTGAAACCATACTACTTAGGACACTCGGTAGTCTAATAGCTTCCTTAACTTTCATCTTCCATTATCTGCTAGACTTAGTGCATTCTTGCCGAAATGGCTAACATTTTCGGCTTTTGCATCCTCTTACATTACTTCCCAGAGGTTACCTATCACTGGGTTACTCTTGCCTAGGCTCGCTTAACTGAACAGTACTGACGGGAATCTGAGGCACTGATTTTGATAGGCTCAACCCTGGTACTTTGTTGTCTTAGCCCCCTTTTTTTTCTATCTTTAGTCGAGTCTTTTCAGTTTACATTCTTGTCTCTTGCCTCATCTTAGGGATTTGCCCGTTAATACTCAGTCTGTCTCTGTATCACCTGGAGTTCTTCCTGTAACTAGAGCTAGCTTAAATGTCCCTTTTTCAGGTCTTATGGCTCTGACTCCTCTAACTTTGGCTTTCCTCTGTTAATCAGAAGAAAATTGAATCCAGCCTAATCAATGATAAGGTTATCTGGAAGGAAATCTTGGGTACTCTCTCAATACTGGTTTACAACCGAAGGAGGTTTCCACATCCTCAACTCATCCCTAGTCCTCATCTTCCTAAATAGGTACCAATCTCTGGGAGACTTAGACCACAGGACTAAGTATAGTCACCTCCTCTCAGTTGGTCACCTAACTGATAATTTCCCAAAACTGTTCCAAGAACCAATACTATTTTCTTAAGCCTCTTGTCAATTCCCCAGGTCACCTATTCATCTCTTTAGGTGCCTAAGCCAATCTGTCTTAGGAGTTCTCTTACTCCCTTAGCTGCTTTTACCGTCTCTTACTACTTTAGAACGATATAGAGAGAGGACTTATGCAACTTCTCTTTCCTCTACTTTACTTTTCAGTACGAGCATACTCTAACATACATAATGTCTGGCATTTTAATGCAAGGAGTATAAGCTCTTACTGGTTACTATGTCTGTAGCGTGCTAACCGGACATCTTATCCCTACAAGAGGGAGCCTCTTTTTCTGTTTGCAGCTGCTTTTGGAAGTCATAGGGAGAGGACTTTTAAGGTTCTTTTTTCTTTCTGCTTACTCTAGTACTCTACTAAGCTCAGGTACATCTATGCCTAGCTTCATTCTTGGCTAGTCATACTTCTATTGGGTAAGGTCAACTCCGCTTGCCTTGCCTCGGCTGCTTCCCTTTCTCGCTCAGATAGGGCATTTTGCTCCATCTTGAGCAACATCAATTCTAACTTGGAGGACTAATTCCCATTTTCTCTAGGAAGATTCCTAGCCAAGAACTTATCCCTTGAAAAGGGTGCCTCTCAACCTAAACCCCAAGCAACTGAGTATCTCTTAACATTAAGGGGAACATGCCAACCTCTAAGCTAGTTCCTTGCATAGCTATCTGTCTCGTCCTCTTCTTCTTGATCCTTAAGGCATTTCACTAGGGCTCTCCATCTTGACTTCACTATCTCAAAGTTCCTATTCATCTATTCCAGGACTTGAGATAGCTACTCTATCATGGTGCCCTAGCCCTAACAAGGCTGTAAGAGTTTGTCTAGCTTAGGTTGCCACTTACACCTTCTTAATGGTGTACAGACTCAACCCCTAACCATCTCGTTCCACTCCTCATCATTACTCTTCCTCTTGAGGGGGAATCTGATAACTTCTAACTCTAACTTCTACTTATCTTGCTCTCTGCGACCTCTAAAAGCCGTTATACCTCGTTGAGATATCACCTTAACATCTGAGAGTTATTGTGTTCATCCGTCATGACTAGAATCCTTGTTTGCAGTGATAGAAGTTACTACCTCCTTTGGTAATCACTCTGTATTCATTCATCGCCACTAATTCCCTTAGTTTATCATGATGAAATACACTTTTCTCTTATCATCTGCTAATCTTATGTAGCTTCATTCATCATACTATTGCCTGTTTGGGTATCCACTATGAAGTTTAACTTAACTTCCAGATTTAACTCCATTTCTCTTGGGGGTAGGATCTGGGTTTTGTCCTTGCCATTATGGAAAGACAACCAATTCAATCCAATTACCCTATCAACTTCATAGCAGGCATACATATCAAGTCTAAGGCAGTACAACAATGCTCATAACCAAGCTGAGTCTTCTAAAACAACTTACGAGACAAGAAAATGACTAGCACCCAAATCAAACATTACAATCACGGGGTGATTATTAATAATAATCATGCCTTAGATCATTTCCAGAGACTTCCAGGCTTCTTTCCCTGTGATGATAAATACTCATCCTCGATACATGACCTTGCCTTCTTTGTATTCTGTGGGCATTCTCTCGAGAAGTGTTTGGACTTACTGCAAGTGCAACAAATGTTTTGCTTACCATATATGTTCTATCACCATGACTCTTGCCGCAATTGGGCATTCCTTGCCATTTGAGGGCTTACCTCCCTTCTTACTTTTTTGGTTGTCCTATAGCCTCTTCCTCTTCCCGTTCGTATTAGAAGAGGTACCATCCTAATCTCCCTTCTCTAACTTCGGAGTAGGCATCAATCATCAAATGACAGTTAAAGCTATTCTCTGTAATTCAGCAGGCCTCAACTGCCTTGTTGAAGTGCTCGAACTACCTGGGAGCAATTATCTTCCTTAAGGGCTACTTCACTCCTCTGACCATCTTTTTAGTCATCTACCTCTCATCATCTCGATAACACAGATAACTAAAGTAGCGAGCAAGACGTCTAAACTTAGCTAAGTACTCATCAAATGACTCGTTATCCTTCTGCTTCAGGGTTAGGAATTCTTCTTCCTTTTCGTCCCTGACAGACCTCAGAAAATATTTCTCATGGAATTGCTCTAGGAACAATTCCCATGTCGCTCTCGTGTTCCGAGCATTCAGAAGAATCTCGATATTCTTCCACCAATGATCAACGTCTTTCTTTAACTTGTAAATTGCCATCTGGGCTTTCTGCTTAGTCAAACTATCCAGAACTTTAAAAATCTTTTCCAAGCAATTAAGCCAGTCCTCTGCCACTTGGATGTCAATCACTCCATCGAAGGATGGTGGATTGCACTTGCAAAAGCTAGTCATCCACTGTTGGATGTTGTCGGGGTCTACTGTTGGCATTGCTGATCTGGCCAATGCTCTGTTGCTTGCGCTGCTGAGTTTTCTTCCTCTGGCCGCCTCTTATCAAGGTTAGCCACTACTGCTGCTACTATTATAGCATCTTTTTCTTGTTCCTGGCTAGCTTGTGCCGCCCTCATCCCTTCAATAGTCTTTTATTGTGATTCTAAGTGATCCAAAATTAATCGTATTGGATTGGGAGGGACCTTTACGTCGTGTCCTGAGGGTCTCTCCGGCAAAGCGTTTTATCGGTTCTAACCAGTACACTAACTAAACAGATAGTATATCTGAGGAACAAGAAAATAAACAACATGCTTGGATTTCATTTAACAACATATGGATTTATAATACATCATTCAAGCATCAGTCATCAGCCACAGCAATATAGTTTAACATACATAGCCATTTTAGGAACATACATAGCAATCAAGCATGCCAGACTAACCTACTACAGTTAGCTGTAACAATACAAGTCCTATGTCAGTGCTACAAAAGTCCAACTGACTACCCAAAATGGGAAATAGTGAAACTCTCAAGACTCTGGGTTCATTAACTCAACATTGGATCCCAATGTCCAATCTGAACGATAGAACTCATTCTACTATCAGCATATGAACGGGAGCATATCCGTCATCATTAGGATCCAGTCTTTGGCATCTAACATAAGGAAATGTATTCTTTACAAAGATCTCGAAGGCATCAATGAGATCGTTGAAGCTGGTAATATCCATGCGACTACAAATGTCTCTCACACCATTTTTCTAAAGCCGGGTCTGAGGGAGTACTCTAAGCAATGCTAATATCTAGTCCATCATCTCTAGGGTAGCATCTTCCCTAGTCACATAATGGTGGAGCCTCCGGATATCCTCCAGATATCTCAGGTACACATGGGCATTCTGATTCTCGTTGGGCTTAATGTACCAGCCCCTCTCTCTAAAATCCCTGGCTAGAGATCCTCTATGGTGTGAAATTCTTTCATAATTGGAAGTAGTTTGACTTCACTAGGTCCAGCTCCATCATCATCAGATATTTTAATGACCTCAATCCCCTGAGGATCATTGGAAGCAACTGTGGCTATGTCAAGCAGAGGGTTACTCTCTCATAAAGTATCATAGTAGAAATATGCTACAAGGCTATAGTCCTCATCCTCATCGAACCATTAAGGGAAAGGTTCTCCTGGTCTCCTCTGGTTAATTGAACCCTCTGAGTCACTATTGGGGCCACAACAAGCCATTCTACTCCATCCTACATTATAATAACTGAACCATCCAATAAATAGACAATAGTATTCTCAAGCAACAATATGTCAATTTTACTTTGAACTGAGATATTAACTAAGTAGAGCATTCTATCCTATGCCAGAACCTCTGTTCTGATACTAAAAATGTCACACCTTACTATCGGATCCACTTAGGATTTAATTAAAACTATTTTAGACCACATTAGATGGTCTTGGGCTCAAAAATTCATGAAAAACGCTGATTTTCAGATTTTTACTATTAATCAGGTAAAAATCTAGTTTTCTGGCCCAACTTCAAAAATTCATAACTTAATCTAGAAAAATCAAAATAGAGTGGTTCAAAATTCTATAAAAATATCTTTGAATGCTTTTTCAAGAAAAAATAATCTTATGAACTAATTCCATTTGAAAAAGTGTCAGGTTTTTGTGAAATTTATCTCTGTCCAATTGGCAAAAATCTTTTTTCCAGATTCTGAACCTTAATTTTAAAAAAGCATTATAAATCGTGTAGTTGGCCATTTTTAATATGCTAACTATCAGTTTGAAGCTCATGACATCAAATTTAAGCATACTAAATTTTGTGCAGAAATTCATTCAGTAACTTAATAAAACATGGCTCTAAACTGACATCTTACTTAGGAATTACAGCACCAACCATAGATACTTATACATCACCAAATATAAATATTTCCTCATGGCTCATCACCATATTAATCCTTCTATTTATAGCCTCCCTTTTGATGATTCAGTCCCTAAAATATTAGGTTACATATGGGGGATGAGATTTCAATGAAATCCCAGTAGCAAGATCAATAAACCAAAACATTAATATGCATCAATTACAAGCATTCCAACCTTTTACTATTAATAGGGAAATACTTTACCCCATACATGTAGCACTCTAACATGCAATAGCCAAGGCACATAAAGCAAGGAGTATAGGTACACAATCATCATCATCATCATCATTTAGTTCAACCACATAATAGCACATGAAATTGCATAGCAATCAATGTAACACTCAACATTAAGGTCAATTAAATCTTACTACCTTGATCCAATGCTCTTTGATTTTCTTGTTCTTCTTTCTTGCTTCCTCAAATGCCAAACCCTAACATGGGAATCCATAAAAATGCCAGCAAGAATCATTAACTATTCCTCATAAAAATCAATAACATAACTCAAGGACAACCTTTGTCCCTTAAAACTTTCCCCTTGGTTCTTAAATTTTTAGAGTTGGTTTCCATAAACCCTAAAAATTCCCTCTCAACTCATTCCTACATAATTTTTCATGTAGATTCCAATTATCTACTTGGATTTAACAAAATAAAATCCCTTCTTCCAGTTTTGAACTGACAGAACCATTAGGGTTCAAAATCCAAAAATTGCAACTTTGATTCTATGGCTCCCAACACTTGTTCATTAGGTTTATCCTATGCCATTTTCCATTTTGAACACAATGGAAGCCTCAAAACTTTGAAAAACACATTCTAGGGTCTAGATCTTGCTTTGGCTAAAATGGTTCTCATGCACATAACAAAGAAAACACTTCAAAATCAACCTACAAACTCTTGTAACCACTAGGATCTATCATGCTTTGAGGTGTTCTAGTAAGTTTGAACAATAGAACTTCCTTCCCCACTCAATAAACATTTCAGCCAGTTCAAGAAAAAGGAAGAACCAGAAATTCTAACCATACAACTCAAGCAAACAAGACAAGGAACAACTTAGAACCAAAAACTCGCCTTGGATCTTAGTTGGATGATCAAAGTTGCTCATTTTCTCTTGATTTCTCCATCAAGCTCTCTCTTTTCCCTCACCTTTCTCACCTGGCCAAAACACTAACCAGATTTAGGGGGAGGAAGAGCTCATTAATGTGCACAAAATATCCCACCAATCAACATTAATGATTTGCCAAGTGTCATATGCCTACTTAATCTTAATCCTCTCTCTTAATTACCTTAAATCATAATGTAATTAAATTCCAAAGTCAAGATCCTCTCCATTGGTGGCTTGACACTTGGAAAACTTTAATTACTACCCATTAGAGGCTTGACAAGTGGCAACTTGTTGGCCAAGTAAAGTGCAAGACTCTAGTCTTCACTTTATTGGTGCACTTTTACTTTGGGTTTAACTTCTTTTCTATAATTACAGTGCTCTGGCCTCTGTAATTATTTTTTGTCAGATCCATAAATTATTCTCCTCATTTTTATCTTTCCAAATTGCCCTCTTTGTCTCAAATTTAATTTCCCAATAATTAAATAAAAAGGAAAACTAATTTCCTTCTCTTTAGTGATTTTTCCACTTTTCAAAGGAACTGGGAAAAATCTTGGATACTTGAGGGTCTTCTTTTAATTTCATAATCTCTTATAATTCCTTGGGATATCATAGGAATTTTCTGGGGATTTTATTCTCCTTCCAATTATTTATTTGGAATTTTCTAAATAGCAGGCCTTAAACTAGCTTAAATCGCCCTTAAATTTCTTTGTAATATCTCTAAGGACAATTTGGTCATAAAACCAATTTTATAATCCCATATAATTCTCAAGGATATCATCCTTATTTTCCTTAATTTTTTTAGGCTTGGAAATATTTTTCCATAATTATTCTTGACCAATTTTCATTAAGTAGTCAAACTTTTCATAATTGGCTTAGAAAACTATAATAATTATTTTCCATCAAAATTCTTCTATTTATCCTTGTCATTTTTACCCTTAATTATTTAGGAACATTTCTTATTCCTAATTACCATAGCACTGGATGTGACAGAAACAAACCCTAACCCTAAGAACAAGACTTGGCTGAATTGGGTATCATAAATCCTAGCTTGATTTTCTTCCGTAAATTAATCCAAATAACCTCCAAACGTACCAATCCAAGCTCATAATCAAAGTTTCTATCCTTCCATAGTGTTCCTCCTGCTTGACCGAAATTTCCAACATAGTTTCTATCACATCCAGTATTATGATAATTAGAAATAAGAAATATTTCCAAATTATTGAGGATTAAAAATAATAAGAAGAATTTTGATAGAAAATAATTCTAGTGATTTTCCAAGCCAAAAGTAGGAATTTGACTAATTAAGGAAAAATTAGTTAAAATTTAAATAAGGAAAAATATTTCCAAGCCTTGGAAAATTAAGGAAAAATGAGGATAATATCCTTTGAGAGCTATATGAAATTATAAAGTTGGTTTTATAACCAAATTACCCTTGGATAATTTATAAGAGAATTTAAGGGTGATTTAGGCTAATTAAGGGATTTTATTTGGAAAATTCCAAATAAATATCTTAAGGGGAATAAAATTCTAAGAAAATTCCTATGAGACCCCAAGGAATTATAAGGAATTAAGGAATTAAATGAAGACCCTCAAGTATCCAAGATTTTTCCAAATAATGATGAAAAGTGGAAAAATCCTTAAAGAGAAGGAAATTAATTTTCCTTTTTAATTAATTATTAGGAAATTAATTTTGAGGCAAAGAAGGCAATTTGGGAAGATAATAATAAGGAGAATAAGTTAAGGATCTGATAGAAAATAATTACAGAGGATAAGCTACTGTAATTATAGAAAAGAAGTTAAACTCAGAGCCTAAAGTATACTGATAAAGCAAGATTAGTGTCTTGCAAATCAAAGGGATCATATTGAGCCATGTGTCAAGCCCTTGAAGGAGAAGATTTGAATTTGCCAAGTGTCATTCCTCAAATGGAGAGGATCTTGACTTTAGTAAATAATTTCATTTGGAATTTTGTTAATTATGAAAGAGAAATCAAGATTTAGTAGGGTAATGACACTTGGACTATCATTAAAGAAGGTGGTTGAGATATTTTGGGACCATTAATCAAGCTCATCTTCCTCCTATTTTCAGATGAGAGTTCGGCCAAGGGAGGAAATAAGAGAAAAAAAGAGAGCTTGAGAGAAAAACAAGAGGAAGCAAGCACCTTTGATCATTCAAGGAAGGATTCAAGGTGAGTTCATGGTTTTAGATGTGTCTTGCTTTCTTTTGTTCCCTTTTTATGGTTGAAAAATTTGTCTTCTTCCTCTTTTGGTGGCTGGCCAAACTGGTTGTTTAAGGAGAAAGGGAGTTTTGCTCATCACACTTGTTAAAATACAACAACACAAGTTAGATCTTAGTGTTTGCAAGTGAGTTTAGGTTGTTTTAAAGCATTTTTCATGGTTATTTCCTTAAGTGTTCATTTTGGCCAAGTGAAGGACTGAACCCTAGGATGAGTTTTTCAATGTTTTAAGGCTTCCATGATGCTTAAAATGAGGAATGGTGTAGGGTAGACTAAAAGGAACAAGTGTTGGAAGCTTAAAAGCAAAGTTGTGATTTTTGGTTTAAAACCTCTAGTGGTTCGATCAGGTTGTGGCTAGAAGAAGCAATTTTATTTCTCTAGATCTAACCTCATATTTGGAATCTACATGAAAAACCATGTAGGATTAAGTCAAGAAGTGATTTTTAGGGTTAAAAAGAACCAAGTTTAAAAATAGTGAACAAAGGAGGGAGCTTTATGGTTCAAGAATCATTTTGATTTATGTTCTTGCTTTTTCATGGTTGAATAATGATTCTTGCTGCCTTTTTGATGGATTGCATGGTTAGGGTTTGATATTTGTAAAGGAAAAGAGGAAAAGGAAGAAAAGCTAAAGCTTTTGGAGCAAGGTAATAAGTTAAACCTAGCTACTACCACTAACTAGCATTATTGATTATTGTATGGTTAATTTCTATTATTGTGGTTGAGCTTTCTTGATTGTTATGTGGCTGCTCTTTATAGTATCTTACTTTGACCTTTGCATGTTTGAATTTGCCAAATGATAAGCATGTTAGTTCACCAATAGTAGCTAATGTGATCATGCATAATAATGATGCTTGCTTGGTGCTATAGTTGGTTAATTTGCTACTGGGATTTCCATGAAATCTCATTCCATAAATGCAACCTAACATTTTAGGGTCTGAATCCTCCAAGGAAAAGCTACAGATTGAAGGCTAATTGTGGGGTTTAGACACAAAATTTTGTGATCATATTTTGGTTATGTATATATTATACTAACAGTGCTGGAAGCACACAGACACTGACTGGTTCACATGACTTTTTGATATTGTTCCCATACGTGTTTAATCATTAAATTTGGTATTCTGCAAGATAACATCCTGAGCTTCAATTTGATAGGTAATACGTTAAAAATGGACCAGTATACGATTTATAATGATTTTTCAAAGTCAAAGGTCAGAATCTGGGAAAAAGGGTTTTTGGCAAATGGATAGTGTCACGTTTCTCAAAAACCTGACACTTTTTCATAAGGAATTAGACAATGAGATTATTTTTCCTTGAAAGATAACTTAAAGAGCTTTAATTAGAATTTTGAACCACCCCAATTGGATTTTTTTGGAATAAGTTATGAATTTTTGAAGTTGGGTCAGAAAAACTGGATTTTTACCCGATGAACAGTAGAAATCCGAAATTTAGCGCTTTTGTGGTAAAAAGTGAGCCTAAGACCATCCAATGTGGTCTAAAATGGTTTTGAAAGGAACCTAAGTCAAAATAATAGTAAGGTGTGACAGTTTTCCCTTAGGATTAGTCATGATTTCATCATTTCAATTGCACAAAAATCAAGCTTACACATACCTTGAGTAATCCTAGGTTGAAACTTGATAGCTTGGCCTTTACTTGGAGTGGTTTGATAGTGATTAGAGGTGAGTGGAAACTTTCACAACACTTCCCCAATACTTTCTCTACTTGGCCAAAATATGAAAGGATGGAGTGGGTATTTATAGATGATACGTCTCATTATTTGCATATATTTCTAGCCTTAAACTCATGCTTTTGCCATCTAGATCTGCATACTTTGGGTATAATTAGCTTCCATTGTGCATAAGAGTTGGTGAGAAGAATTGTGAGGTTTTGTAGGTGTTTTACATGTTTTTTATATTTTATGTGTTTGTACTTTTGATCCCTGTTTTGGTGTGAATTTCAGTGAGTTTCAGTAGCATTTTTCGCCATTCTGTCTGAGGCGCCACGGCTGATTTGGGAAGGCACCGTGGCGGATATCCAAAGTTACTCTCGGTCAAAGGCGCCACGGTGGATAGACGAAGGAGCTGCGGCGGACAGAAATTTTCATGAAGCTCAGGATCACTAATCGAAACGACGCCGTACAGGCCAGGCGCCGCGGCGGATGGGCAAAGGCACAGCGGCGGATGACGAAAAATTCCATATTTAAATAGCAGAGTCGCGCGCTTCAACCGAGACTGGGATTTTCAGTTCTTCATTCTCCCTCCAGACGTGAATTTCTTGTTCTCTCCGCCCTCTCTCAATTCTCTCTTCCATTTTCGTCTAAATCCATCATTTTCCACCGATCATCCATGAATCCTTCATCAATTCTTGCTATTTCTGCTCCAATCCAGAGTATGAGTAGCTGAATTTCCAAGTTCTCCTAGCAATGAAGCTGACCTGAGTTCATAGGGCTAAATAGGGAGTCGTTTCAGATCTATTTTCCACTTTCTATCCTAAGATTCATTTGTTTCAGTTGAACAATTGTGATTAGAATGAAAGTTGAGTGATTAGATTTATGTTTCTTGGAATTTAGATCTGATTGAACATTCAGATGTGAGTTGTGTCTTTGATTCAGTTGAATAGAGGATTCTCTGTTGATTTGTAGATCTAATTCGTTTTTACTTGGACTGTTGTTCTATAAATCTGAATTTTGATTGAATAAATTGATGATTCACAGTTGTGCTCATCCTTAGAGAATTGCAACTTACTTCTCAAGTGTTCTTGTCAATTGATTTTCCTTCTCACCAGAGCAAGACAATGAATCTAGTAAGATAGTTGTTTCTGATCTGTGATTAGAGAGATTTGAGCAGTAGCTGAATCTATCCATTTAATTGACATTAAGAGACTCCAATTTATAAGATTGAACAAGGAAGGTTGGATAAATTGCTAGGGGAACTACTATTTCTTATCTGAATCTTCTTTTGCATTTTACCTTTCATTAGATTTGTTTCTTGTTTCAATTTCTCTTTTCTGAAACTCAAGCTTTCATCTTGGTAATTTGATAATTAAAAGTGAATTGTTAAGAATTGAAATACAACTTAAGGCTCCCTGAGAAGAATGACTTGGGTATTGCCTCACTTGCTGCATTTCCCTAGTAAAACTTTGATTACCTAGCGACAAGGTTTATCAAATTGGCGCCCTTGCCGGGGAACCTTACTTGTTGAGGTTCTAAGCAATTCACTGGTTTGCCAAGAAAAAAAAATATCTGAAAACCCAAAATTACATAAAAAGTAGCTTTAGTGTTTTCTGACTTGTTTTTGCATTTTCACTCTTGTGTTTTGTTGTTGAGTTGTTTCCCTTATTGCTGTGTTTTAAATTCATTCCATAGGTTGTCAAGGAGTTAACACAATTTGGTCAGCTGTGAATTGTTTGAATCCTTGCTGTTAGCAACCTTTTTCCTTTTAATTGTTCTTCCACTAAATCTGATAATGGTTGATTGTTTTTATGCTTTTGAGATCTTTTTCTTGTTGGAAAATTAATACCATTGTGTTAAGGGTTCAATTTGCAGGAGTGAAGGTGTGAACAGTGTCAGAAGCTGCTGCAAAATTCGTATCTGGTTTATCAGGGCAGGCACCGCGGCGGATATCAGCAGGCGCCGCCGCCGCGCTTTTCACAGTAACAATTCTGTAACGGAGCCGCCGCGGATTTGATCAGGCGCCGCAGCACCTATCCCATTTTAGCTTGACATTCATCTCTGTAACAAAGGCCGCGGCGGATTTCACCTGATCCCCTCTAACCTTTTGTCTTCTCTCTGATCTTTTTCTTCTGTCTAATTGCTTTTTCACATTTATTTTATTAGTCTATTCTCTTGTTCTTTAGTTGCATGTCCCAGGATAAGGCTCTTTTACCTTTTGATTGGGAAATCAATAGAACTCTAAGGCAAATCAAGAAAACCAAACAAATAACTGAATCTAGTAAGCAACCTATAGTGAGTGACCCTTCTCCTCAAGTTGAATCTTCTCTTCTCAGAATCTGAATCTACTTTAGGAGGGTTTATAGACAATCATTTTGTGATGGATCAAAATAATAACAATGCTCAAACTGAGAGAGGTGATGCTACAAATAGACCTCAAAATGAAAGGCAAGCTGAAAATGTTATTCATAATGCTAATCTTCAATTGAATAGAGATGAGGAGAATAGGAGCATTAGAGAAATTAATAACTCAAGTGTGAACTGTGATCCATGTGGTTTTTATAACTTTGAAGCTGAATTTGAACTTAAAGGTACCTGATTAATACCTTACCAAGATTTCTTGGTCTTGCAGGGGATGATCCATATAGACATCTTCAAAACATGCATGCTGTTTGTTCCTCTATGAAGCCCCATGGTGCTCAATTGGAAGATGTGCTAAGGAGAGCTTTCCACTTCACATTAGAAGGAAATGCTAAGGAATGGTTGCAAAGTCTACCTCAGCACTTCACAACACTTACATGGGAACAACTTAAGAAGGCCTTTAGAGAAGTACTTTCCTGCATCAAGGACTTCTAAATTAAGAAGGCTATCTATGGAGTTCAACAAGATAGTAGAGAAACCTTGTATGAGTATTGGACAAGATTTCTAGCCATGCTTTCTAAATGTCCAAATCATCAAATCAGCAAGTCTAATTTAGTCCAGTATTTCTATGAGGGCTTGCTATCTCATCACAAGAACACAATAGATGCTGCAGCCCATGGTTCACTATTTGATTTGACTCCTCACAATGCTTGGGAATTATTGGAGAAGATGGCTAACAACAATCAACAATTCAGCACAAGGGACAACCAATCTGTCAATGAAATTTTGAGGTCAAATCCTACTAACTTTGACTCTCAAATTGCTGCCTTATCAGAGAGGATGGACAAGAGAATGACTAGGATGGAGCAACTCTTGTCAACTAAACAATGTGGTGCTATGGGAACATCTCAAGCCTTGGTAGCTCCCTCTTGTGACTCCTGTGGTTCCATGATGCATTGGACTGAATCTTGCCCTTCTCAATTTGAAGAAGTGTCAGCCATGTATCAACAAAGATCCGGTCAATATCAGCAAAGGAACCCTTTCTCCAACACTTATAACGAAGGATGGAAGGATCATCCCAATTTTAGATGGGGAGGAGGAGAGAACAACAAGGAAAGGTTCATGCAGAATAAGTTCCAGCAACGTCAACATTCAGAACAAGCTATGGTTCCTTCCCAAACTACTCAAGAAATTGGTAATTCAAGGAATGATGACATGTCCCTCTTGTTGAAAAGCATGAACAGTATGAATGCTAATCTTAGTGCTATGGCATCTCAAATGGACAGAATTGATAAGCATACCACTGCATCTGATGCAAGAATGGCTGCTATAGAGAATAGGGTTGAACAATGGGAGACTAAGACTTCAAACTTGGCTAACTTTGTTACCCAAATTTCAGATAATTTCAGCAGTTTTCAAGCAAAAACAAGTGGAGCTTTACCTTCCAATACTGTGATTAATCCCAAGTCATTGAATGCCATAAATTTGAGAAGTGGAAGAAGGTGACATTCAATGAGAATGATGAAGAATCTGACTTGGAGGAAGATCATTGCACTAAAGGGAACTCTGTCCAGAAAAAGAAACCACCAAGTGTGGAATCTGAAAGCTTAAGAGAGAAGCAACTTCTGCAAGGAAGAAAAGAAGCTGGATTTAGAAGTGTAACTACTGAAGGTTGCACAACTCAAGCAAGCCCTTTAATTCAAGATGATAAAGGAGTCCATGAAGCACCATTAGGAGAGGACTTGGAGCAATCTTCTTCAAGAATTTCAGAGCCTAACCAGGACAAAGAAAAGATGGAGCAAGATAAAGTTGAAGATTCTCACAGAACAACAAACCGGGAAGCAAGGTAAAGAGGTAAGCTTGAAAGATCTGCCTTTCCCTAGAGCTTTTATGTTTGGACAGAAGGTTGCAAAAGAAAAACAGAATAAAGAAGTCTTAGATTTCTTTAGTAAATAGAAATTAATATTCCTTTGCTGGATTTGTTGAAGAAAGTGCCTGAATATGCAAAATTCTTGAAAGACATTTGCACTAACAAAAGAAAGTTTAAAACTAATGAATTGGTGCAAGTTGGCCCTAATGTTTCAGCTCTTTTTAAAGCTCAATTACCTGTGAAATGCCAAGATCCAGGAGCTTTCTCCATTCCTTGTCAAATTGGTAAGTTTCATATCTCTAAAGCTTTGCTAGATTTAGGTGCTGCTATTAATGTGATGCCAAGTTCTGTTTACTATGCTTTGGGAGTTGAAATCATGAAACCTACAAGTGTCTTAGTGCAACTAGCTGATAAGTCTATTAGGAATCCCAAGGGAATCTTAGAAGACATTTTGGTTCAAGTAAAAGACCTTGTATTTCCTGCTGATTTTTATGTGCTAGATATGACTAATGAGGCCATAAGTGAAAGCACATTGATTTTGGGTAGACCATTTCTAAGAACTGCCAATACCATGATTTGCATGAAGGATGGGATTATAAAAATGGAATTTGGTGGTCAAGAAATTCAATTTAACATGTATGAGATGATGAAACATCCACATGAGGATTATTCTCTGTTGGGGCTTAATATGATTGATTTGTCACTTGAAAATGAGTGTGAATCTATTTTTGAGCATGATAGCAATGATGATACTGAAGATTCTTTCGTTTCTTTCTCTTCCATATATTCTCCTTCATCTTCTTTTTCTTCACACCTTGATGATGTGCCTAGCATTGATTCTAAAATTGATGGCTGGCTTTCCACTTGGAGTGAGTTGTCTTCAGTTTCATCCATTAAGTCTTCCATTGATGTTAATTCCACACTGTCAAGTGATGAACAACTTGCAAGAAGATTGCTTGTAGATTTCTCAACAGCACAAGAGAGTGAATCAACTCCTATACAAGAAGGGGAAGGTGAAGGGCACAAGAATCATGATTGCAAGGCTAGCCCAACTCTCATGGACGAACCCCCATTCAAGGAGCATGAAGCTGAACTTTCTGAACAACAGGATTTGTCTTTAAATTCTTATCACATTTTGTATTCCAATCCTGTTTACAAGTCACTTGATCTTAATTTCTTTAACCATGCAGAACTGGAATACTTCTTGGAAATCATGCGAAGTGCAGCTGCTCCCAACCCTAGGAAATTAAGCATGACACCAACCAAATTTGCCGAAATATGCAGCATAGGGAGTGCACTTTTGCAATCTAATTTTACTTGTGAAATTGGAATTCCTCAAGATTATTCTGCATCTAACTTTGAGTTTTCACATGGATTTACAAATGTTTTAAATGCATTGTTGCAGGGACCAATTAAGGAGCGTTACTCACATGAGGATGAATGTACAACTGCAATTTTTGGTATTGAAGCTTTGAAGCAATCTGAAAATAATTGCACTACCTTGGAGCTCAAGAAACTGATACCCTCAGTAGTTCAACCTCCTGAATTGGAGCTTAAACCCTTGCCATCAACACTGAAATATGCATTTTTAGCTGAAAATGAAAGACTACCGGTGATAATCTCTAACTCTTTGACTGATCTTGAAGAGTCTCAGTTACTTGCTGTTTTGAAAAGGTATAAAAGTGCAATTGGGTGGTCTCTAGCAGATATTCCTGGTATTAATGCTTCAATTTGCACTCATAGAATATTGTTAAATGAAAATGCAAAGCCCATAAGGCAACCTCAAAGAAGACTTAACCCACTCATACTTGATGTTGTTAAAAAAGAAGTAACAAAGCTGCTTAGTGCTGGTATTATATACCCTATTTCAGATAGTGAGTGGGTAAGTCCAGTTCAGGTTGTTCCTAAGAAAAGTGGGATCACTGTGGTTAGGAATGAGAAAAATGAATTAATCCCCACTAGAATCCAGAATTCTTGGCGTGTTTGCATTGATTATAGGAAGCTTAATGATTCTACAAGAAAAGATCATTTTCCCCTACCCTTTATAGATCAAATGCTTGAAAGATTAGCTTGTAAATCTCACTATTGTTTCCTTGATGGTTTCAGTGGCTATTTTCAGGTTCCCATTGCACCTCAAGATCAAGAGAAGACTACATTCACTTGTCCCTTTGGCACATTTGCATATAGAAGAATGCCATTTGGACTTGCAATGCACCGGGCACATTCCAAAGGTGTATGCTATCCATCTTTAGTGATTTGCTAGAGAATGGGATTGAGGTGTTTATGGATGACTTTACCATCTATGGAAATAATTTTGATGAATGCTTAGTGAACTTGGAAAAAGCTCTATCTAAATGTGTTGAAAAGGACCTTATCCTGAATTTTGAAAAATGTCACTTTATGGTCCAACAAGGAATAGTTCTAGGTCACCTAATTTCTGAAAAGGAATAGAGGTAGACAAAGCAAAAGTTGAAGTAATTTCATCTCTACCCTATCCAACAAATCTTAAGGAGCTTAGATCTTTCCTAGGCCATGCTGGATTTTATAGAAGGTTCATAAAAGATTTTAGTAAAGTGACTTTTCCAATGTCCAAATTGCTGCAAAAAGATGCTTCCTTTGATTTCACTGATGAGTGTAAAATGTCTTTTGATGAGATTAAATCCAGATTGACTTCTCCACCTATTTTGACTTGCCCTAATTGGAATTTACCATTTGAATTGTGTTGTGATGCCTCTAACAATGCAGTGGGTGCAGTTTTGGGACAAAAGGATGGTAAGGCTTCCAAAGTTATTGCTTATGCTTCAAAGACACTAGATAAGGCTCAAACTAATTACACAACTACTGAAAAGGAGCTCTTTTCTATTGTTTTTGCATTAGACAAGTTTAGACCTTACCTAATTAACTCTAAGGTTACTGTTTTCACTGATCATTCTGCTGTAAGTATCTTTTCAGCAAGCCACAATCCAAACCGAGGCTCTTAAGGTGGATGTTGTTGATCCAAGAATTTGATATTGATATCAAAGACAAACCTGGAGCAGAAAATGTGGTGGCTGACCATCTAAGTCGCTTACCAGAAACTACAAGGGGAGTAATTGGTTCAGATTTTGTTTGTGATGAGTTTAAGGATTGTTCTGTTTCTGCATTGTCTCTCATGGAACCTTGGTATTGTCACATTGTCAACTTTTTAGTTGCTGGTCTAATTCCTTCTTCATTGTCTCATTTTCAGATGCAGAAGATTAAGAGTGAGTCTAAACACTATATTTGGGATCCTCCAATCCTTTGGAAGGTATGCAGCGACCAAATCATTCGAAGATGTGTGCCAAATGAAGAATTTCAAGACATCCTGCATGCTTGCCACTCTCAAACTTGTGGAGGTCATTTTAGTGCTAACAAGACTGCAAGAAAAATATTGGAAGCTGGTTTGTATTGGCCATCACTCTTTAAAGACTCTTATGAGTATTGCAAGAATTGTGATATTTGCCAAAGATTTGGTAGCCTAACTAAGAAACATGAATTACCCCAACACCCAATGCTTTTCTGTGAGGTGTTTGAAGTATGGGGTATTGATTTTATGGGCCCCTTTCTTCCTTCTATGGGTTTTACATACATTCTTCTTGCAGTTGATTACCTTTCACGATGGGTAGAGGCCATAGCAACCAAAAAGAATGATGCTGCCACTGTTTCAAAATTTCTGAAAAATAACATCTTTTCTAGATTTGGCATTCCTAGAGCAGTAGTTAGTGATAATGGCACCCATTTTTGTAATAAATTGCTACAGGGTTATTCACTAAGTATGGTGTGACACATAAGACATCCACACCTTATCATCCCCAAAGTAATGGGCAAGCTGAAAATGCAAATAGAGAAATCAAGAAGGTGTTGGAACGAATAGTTAAACCATCTAGGAAGGATTGGAGTGCTAGATTAGATGATGCTTTGTGGGCATATAGAACTGCATTTAAAACCCCAATAGGCATGTCTCCTTATAGGTTGGTTTATGGTAAGATGTGTCACCTACCGGTTGAGATTGAACATAAGTCTCTTTGGGCTGTAAAAGCATGTAACCTTGATTTTGATTCTGCTGGCATGGAAAGATTATTGCAATTGCAGGAACTTGAAGAGTTGAGACTTGAAGCATATGAGAATTCCAGGTTCTATAAGGAGAAGACGAAGATGATTCATGACAAGCAAATCCTAAGGAAGACTTTCAAGGTTGGAGATAAAGTGTTGCTGTACAAAGCATGATTCACATTTAAACCTGGGAAGCTGAGCACTAGATGGGAAGGACCATACTTGGTCACTAAAGTGCACAAGTTTGGCATGATAGAGTTGCTAGATGAGAAGAGCGGTAAGACTTTCAAGGTCAATGGCCACCTGCTCAAAATTTACAAGAAGAATTTTGATCCACCATAATCTCAGGTTGTCCCCTTCCTTACCTCCCATACTTTAGTCTGTGTTTATTTGATTATTATCATTCTTGAACTCCATTTTTGAACAAGTGTGGGGGAGGGCATGACTAGTAGCAAGTGTAGGTTGTTTTTAGTTTGTTTTGAAGTGTTCTATTGTTTCTTTCCATTCCTTCCTTTACCAATTTTCCTTGCTATCTTTTGTTCAAATTCGCATTGAGGGCAATGCAAGGATCAAGTGTAGGGGAGTGAATGTTGTGTTTTGTGTTATGTGTGTTTTGTAAAACCTCAGTTTTCAAAAACTTTTTGAAGGTTTAAGCTTGCTTCAGGAATTCTAATGTTACATTTGTGACTGATTTGATTTGGAAATTAATATCCTGAAGTGAAATTTTCTAATGCATAGAGATTAAGCATGATGTGTTCTTTAGCTGAAGTGAATGAATATGGAAGACAAAGCCTAGTTGGAAGGATTCTTTGAGCCTTTATATTCATTTCTGTTGTGTGCATTCACTTATTTCTTATGCTCTCTAGAACTTGTCTTAGTTCTTAATCAAGACCACATGCAACATTAGTACTCTTGAACATGATTGAGGCATTCATTCAAATTAGCTACTTAGACCAAATGGCTAAACCCTACATGATTTATCCCTTGTTACCCATTTGAGCCTTTTTAGCTGAATTTTACCATTCATTTCACTCTCATTTATAAAACCTCTTTCCTACAAGGATGCATATTTCATTTGATTAATTCCTTCTAGAATTCACTAGTATTTTGATGGATTCAATTGATGGATTGATATGAGGAGATGCATACTTGAGCTGGGGTGAAAAAAAAAATGAAAAGAAAAAGAAAAGAAGAAACATGCGAATGTAAAAGAAAGAAAAAAAGAAAGAAAGAAAGAAAATAGAAAAGTTGAAAAGAAATGAAAAAGCAAGAAAAGAAAGTGGGAATAAAAACACCTTTATAGCTTAAGAATTCAAGATCAAAAAAATCAAACCTTAAATTGAACATTACTAATGCTATTGAATTCTACATGTTGGTTCACATATTATCTCCACCCTCATATGCATTCTTGTGCATTTCTTTCCTACCCTTACATTACAAGCCACAAAAGTCCTCTTGATTCTTGAGTACTTATGTATTTAATTGGTGGAAAGGTAGAGCTATTACAAGCATATGGTAGAGCATTTGAATAAGTGAATTGAGTGAAAGAACCTTTGATACTTGTGAGTTGAGTGATACACTAATTCCATTGTGTGGTCTTCTATATCTTATTCACTTAGATTAAATTGCATATCATTACTTGGTTTCTTTGCATTAGAATGTTCCATGGATAGATGTTGGTTGAAGAATCATCATTGGTTGCAGTTGTAACCTAAACTTTTGAGCTTGCTTATTCCTTTTCTCTCATCCTTCTCTTTCACATTATGTTTAGACCTGATCTGCCCAGGAGTGCAAAAGCTAAGTGTGGGGGAGTTGATAAGTCTCATTATTTGCATATATTTCTAGCCTTAAACTCATGCTTTTGCCATCTAGATTTGCATACTTTGGGTATAATTAGCTTCCATTGTGCATAAGAGTTGGTGAGAGGAATTGTGAGGTTTTGTAGGTGTTTTACATGTTTTTGTATGATTTTATGTGTGTGTACTTTTGATCCTTGTTTTGGTGTGAATTTCAGGGAGTTTCAGTAGCATTTTTCACCATTCTGTCTGAGGTGCCACGGCTGATTTGGGAAGGCACCGCGGCGGATATCCAAAGTTACTCTTGGTCAAAGGCACCGCGGCGGATGGACGAAGGAGCCGCGGCGGACGAAAATTTTCATGAAGCTCAGGATCACTAATCGAAACGACGCCGTACAGGCCAGGTGTAACATCCCAATTTTTGAGCCTAAAAGTATCAGAAATAGCCTGAATGAGATAGGCTACCAGACTTTCTTTTTAGTAGAGGTCCTAAAGATGAGAAAGGAAGTTAAAGCAGTTTCAGGGACTAAACTGCAAAGTGAAAGCTTTAAGGGGCTAAAGGGTAATCAAAGTTAGAGGCTCCAGTAAAGTCTCAAAGGCCCAGAAAGAGAAAAGAGGCTAGATACAGACCAAAGGTTAAGTTAGATGCCTCAAAGAGATTGTTTTATGAGGTTGAGCCTAAGCAGGGGTAAAACCGTAAATTCAGAAAGTTACAGCCATCAGGGGTAAAAATGGAAAGTACTTAGAAAATTCTAAGAAAATCCCAGAAAATGGGAAATAATATTCTAAGACTCTTTTGTGAAGAGAGATGACGAAAATACCCGTGAGGTAACTTAAAAGGAATTTATAAGTTTATGGCTCAATTTGAGATGTAGAGGTAGATTTAATTGTTTGAGTCATAAGGAAACCTCAGAAAATTATGGTAAAATGGGGATGTATGATCTAAGAGACTATAGAAAATTATAAAATTAGTCTCATCCCCAGAAGACGAGCAAAATGGCTTTAAGAATACTTAAAAGCCAGTTGTGCTGAAAAAGGGCATTTTAAAGAATGATTTTTAAGTGGGGCTACAGGTTGAGTTATGACCTGAGAAAATTCATAGATTTTCTCTAGAATATGAGGAATTTTATGATATTTTTGGATGAATTTTTGGAGCTCTGGATTGAATAAAATGCTCCAGTCAAGTATTAAATAATTTTGTCCCCTAAATAGGAGACAAAACCAAAGAAAATATCTAAGAACCATCATGACGATGCTGAGTCAGCGTGCTGAGTCATCAAGCGTAATCATGACACCTACGAGTCATCATGCTGAGTCACCAGAAGATATTTATGGACAGCATAAAAATCAGAACGCAGTATAGGAATATTTTAGACAGTCTTTTGTCTACTCGTTATAGTGAAATCTCTACTGCATGACTCAATAAGGTTAAGTAGCCTGTCAGTAGAGCTAATTATTTTCATCTATGCTCCTCTAAGGTGGCACCATATATGTACTTTTTATTGGTCAGAATTTTAAGAAGAAGTTGTACCAACGGTACAGGGTAAGTAGGACCTGAAAAATATCCGTTACGATGCAAGATTGGCTTGATAAGTGGAGAAATAATTAAGGAGATATTTTTGCACGAATTTTCCATTTATTTTCTCCCTATTTTAATGCCATAAATGATGAAAGGACATGAAAGTGACAAGTGTATGGTTAGATGGGAAAAAGAAAATATTACGTGTATGGCTAGATGTAAGACATGTGTACGGTCGGAATAAAGACATGTGGCTTGATAATGTAAGCATGATGTCATCATGATGAGGCAAGTATGATGTCATAGGACACTTGTCACCGTAAGATCAAAAGAGAAAATGGACGGTCCAAATCGAGCCATGTATTTTTAAGATCAACGGTCCAGATTCAGTCTACTTTTCTATAAATACCCCCTCCCCTCACTACCATTTCATCCAAGCATAAGGAATCCATGGGGAAGCTCTTGCAAAATGGTTTCTAGAGAGAGAAAGAAGAGGGAGAAAGAAAGGCCAAGTGGTTCTAAGCTAGATCAAACTCTAAAACAAGGTATGTGATGGTTATAGCACCTGATTTTATGCCTATTTCGGATTAGTTACTGTATGTATCTGATTCTGAAATTTTTCATGCTTAAAGTACACTCTGTGAGCTTTAAATCCATAGGTAGAATACTTCATTTGGATATGTGTACGATTTATGGTGATTTTTCAAAGTTAGGGTTTGAAATCTGGAAACAGTGCTGAACTTTTGGAAGAGTTTCGATTTCTGTACAGTTCCGGTACTGTTCGGCGTAGAACTGGTTCCTGAAACTATTTTTCCTTTAAAGTTAACTTAAGGAGCTTTCAGTGAGACTTGGAAGCACTCAATTTGGATTTTTCCAGAATTAATTATGAATTTTCAAAGTTGAGCAAAAATTCTGGAAATTCTACGTGAACAGTACCCGCGAGAGAGCAAAATGGTTTCTAGAGAGAGAAAGAAGAGGGAGAAAGAAAGGCCAAGTGGTTCCAAGCCAGATCAAACTCTAAAACAAGGTATGTGATGGTTATAGCACCTGATTTTATGCCTATTTCGGATTAGTTACTGTACGTATCTGATTCTGAAATTTTGCATGCTTAAAGTACACTCTGTGAGCTTTAAATCCATAGGTAGAACACTTCATTTGGATATGTGTACGATTTATGGTGATTTTTCAAAGTTAGGGTTTGAAATCTGGAAACAGTGCTGAACTTTTGGAAGAGTTTCGAGTTCCGTACAGTTCCGGTACTGTTCGGCGTAGAACTGGTTCCTGAAACTATTTTTTCTTTAAAGTTAATTTAAGAAGCTTTCAGTGAGACTTGGAAGCACTCAATTTGGATTTTTCTAGAATTAATTATGAATTTTCAAAGTTGAGCAAAAATTCTGGAAATTCTGCGTGAATAGTACCCGCGAAGCAAATTTTCCAGATTTGGTGTTCTTGAATCTAAAGCCATATAAAGTAGTCCTAATTGACAAGAAATGGATCATAAGGATGGGAAATGATGTGATTTATGTTAGAAAAGCTAGAAAGAAAAACCCTAAGACTAAGAGAAAGGATTGAGGTTCAAGAGAGACAGTCTTGAACTTTATGTAATCTAGTGGTCCTAATGGATTGTATGATCATTATGGTTATGTTTAGGACCTTTGGAACATCCAAGAGGATGTTTGGTGATGTTGACCGAATGTCCACATGGTTGGAAAGACAAGGGAATCACAGGAAAAGTAAGGGGAAAGCCATGTTACAAGGTAGTGAACTTACCTATACTGTGTGCTTGATATGTATGCTTGCATGATGTGATTGTGAACTTACCAACCATTTAGGTCAATCAATGATGGGCAATAATGGCATGAGAAGCAAGGAGAAGTAAGCGGAGAATTATTCTTGTTAATGGATGAGACTGTTGATAAATGTATAATTCTACTATTTTGTGAACTATGTTATGGATGCCAATGATGCCATGTATTTAATTATAATATTTATGGCATGAATGAAAGTGTATGAGCATGAATGGGAAAGAGTAAGGCCATGTTATGTATGCCAAAGAAATAAAAAGAATTAAAGAGATGTAAAGGGATAAAGCGTAAGTCCTGGAGCAGTGAGTTTGTAGCTCCAATTTGACCTATTAAACGAGTGAGTTAGGTCATAAGATTTGGCAAGCAAAGAGATCTGATGTTTCTCTTTAAAATGAGGGGTAGTTTGCCCAATTCCGATAACCGAGCAGAAAGTTATGGCTTTGCAAAGTTAGGGAAAAATACAGTAAAATCTGAAAATGACCAAATGAACAGTAACTTTTTCAAAGGAAATTGAGCTCGAATTTCAAGGCAATCAGTTCAGAAACTATTTTTCCTCAAAATTTTATCCAAAGAGCTTTCTGTAGAACTTGGAATCACTCAATTTTGATTTTTCTACAATTAGTTATAGATTTTCGAAGTTTGTCACATTTTAAGATGACAATCAATAGTAACCCGTAAATGAAAATTTTCAAACTTGATTTTTCATCAATTGTAGCCTTCAAAAGTGATTCCAAATGCTTCCGCAAGGAAAGTTAATTGATTTAAACATGAGGTGTTACACCAGGCGCTGCGGCGGATGGGCAAAGGCGCCGTGGCGGATGACGAAAAATTCCAGATTTAAATAGCAGAGTCGCGCGCTTCAACTGGGACCGGGATTTTCAGTTCTTCATTCTCCCTCCAGACGTGAATTTCTTGTTCTCTCTGCCCTCTCTCAATTCTCTCTTCCATTTTCATCCAAATCCATCATTTTCCACCGATCATCTATGAATCCTTCATTAATTCTTGCTGTTTCTGCTCCAATCCAGAGTATGAGTAGCTGAATTTCCAAGTTCTCCTAGCAATAAAGCTGACTTGAGTTCATAGGGCTGAACAGGGAGTCATTTCAGATCTATTTTCCACTTTCTATTCTAAGATTCATTTGTTTCAGTTGAACAATTGTGATTAGAATGAAAGTTGAGTAATTAGATTTATGTTTCTTGAAATTTAGATCTGATTGAACATTCAGATGTGAGTTGTGTCTTTGATTCAGTTGAATAAAGGATTCTCTGTTGATTTGTAGATCTAATTCATTTTTACTTGGACTGTTGTTCTGTAAATCTGAATTTTGATTGAATAAATTGATGAGTCACAGTTGTGCTCATCCTTAGAGAATTGCAACTTACTTCTCAAGTGTTCTTGTCAATTGATTTTCCTTCTCACCAGAGCAAGACAATGAATCTAGTAAGATAGTTGTTTCTGATTTGTGATTAGAGAGATTTGAGCAGTAGCTGAATCTATCCATTTAATTGACATTAAGAGACTCCAATTTATAAGATTGAACAAGGAAGGTTGGATGAATTGCTAAGGGAACTACTATTTCTTATCTGAATCTTCTTTTGCATTTTACCTTTCATTAGATTTGTTTCTTGTTTCAATTTCTCTTTTCTGAAACTCAAGCTTTCATCTTGGTAATTTGATAATTAAAAGTGAATTGTTAAGAATTGAAATACAACTTAAGGCTCCCTGAGAAGAATGACCTAGGTATTGCCTCACTTGCTGCATTTTCCTAGTAAAACTTTGATTACCTAGCGACAAGGTTTATCAATAGACCACCATAAGTTACCCAATCCTGCCCTTGGTCAGCTATTTTTCTTCCTAAAATGCCCTCAAATTTTCAGTTAAAGTGGCAAAAAATATGGGCCACAAGATCTTTGCTTGCTCTCCAGGAAAAGTTGATCTCATGGTAAAAAATGTGCCACCAAATTGACATGTGACCTTAGGCCTTGGGGAGCACATTTTTCATGACTAAATTGGGCTAAGTAAATGTCCAAATTTAGTTGGGAAGTGATGGAGTTGGTTTGGTTCAAATCCAATTGTAATCCTCTGTCCAATTTACTCCTTTTTAGCCCTATATTAAGATAAAAAGCTCGAGGCGTCTAAAAATCCATTTCTTTCCATGAAAAATCTTCATTTATTCTAAAAATATGATCTTGAAAGTTTGGAGATTTTCACAACCTCTGACTATTTATTTCACATTTTTCTCTGAAATTGGGCTCTTACCAATAGAATATTGGTAGTGAATTGCCCATAAATTATTCCCTTCACCTCTAATGCTTGGAAATAATTTTAGAAATTCATACATACTCCCAAGGAATTTATCCATTTGATTTTCCAAACCTGTTCCAGACCTTGGAGGTTAAATCAAAATCTTTATCCGAAGATTGCATTATAGGGTGCAACCTCGGGTCGTTTCACTTAAACGGAGCCTTAGTGAAATGGACCTAAGTTAATTTAAAATGTCATGCAATGCAAACTTGAACATAATGGGGTTTTGGGTTGCTAATTCGAAATCATTAAGTAAATTGAATGAATGGTAAACAAAATATTTTTGGATCTTAGGGAAATAAGTAATGAATGCAGGTGGACAATAACCAAATAATGATGAAATTCCTCTTGAAAGTGTGTTGAAGCTGTCATAGTTCAAAATCAATTGATATAGGAGTAGAAATCACTAAGTTTTGAAATGATAAACTTTAAAGTACTCTTTAAGTCCAGAATCTTAATAAACGAACTCCATTCCTTAAGATTCTATTAAGTGCTCTTAGTGTGTGTAGAAAGATTGATTAATGCAACAGGTCAAATGCAATCAAAATCAACTCAATGTCAAAACACAACCATGTAAGAGTATAGAGAATCAAAAAATTACAACTGACATATATGAAACTTCATATATTTAAGCTCAAGATTCTATAATAACCAATCCACTACACAAATGAAAATCCAAAGCTGATTACAACTATAATCAAGTAGTTCAGCTACAAAATACAAATCCTAAACCTAAAAACTCATAAATTCATAGCTGACTAGGATTAAACTACTCTCCTTCTTGCTCATTGAACTTAAGCCATTGCTACACCTTCAAGAGGAAGGAAAACGCCTAGCCACACATAGAAGTCTGAAGCATCTCAACTAGGAATGAATATGAGCTTCCCATGGTGGAGGTTTGACAGTGGAAAATGGAAGAAATTAGGGTTAGATGAGAGAAAAGATGAGAGAGATGGAGATAGAGGCTATGGTCTCTGTGAATGATGTCACTTACACAAAAATAGGGTTTTTAAACTGGTATTAGGGTGTACTAGGTCAGTTTATGAGAGTGGGTAGATAAAATTTCTGAAAATGGTTTGAATCCGGGTTGCTGATTCGAGAGGTTCGCTGCGGCAAACCTTGGCCGAGAAGCATCTCCAAGTGGAGAATCATTTCTTCACCGTGGCACAACATAAGTTGGCCACGGTGAAACTTGGCAAAGGTGTCATTGTGTCTTGTGTGCTGCACTTCCTTGGTCTTCATTCTTGGCTCTTTTCTTGAGTGTCCTAAAATAAAAAGAAATGGTTTGAGGTACTGATTGTCCCAGAAATCAATTAAATGCAATTAATGAATAAATATAACAATTTTACCCTCAAATAAAACTAACTTAGAACAAAGACCCTCAATCTCAATTAAGCACAAATATCATTAAAATGAGCCAAAAAGTGTAATAAAAACATAGAAAATGTCATCAAATAGTATAAACAATTTGAGCTCAATCAAATTTCCCCATACTTAGACCTTTTACTCCTAGACAAAGCTCAAAAATGATTCAAAAAGATACCAGTGCAATGAGAAATACTAACATGCTTAAAGGTGATAGTAGAAGATTAGTAAGAAATTCCCACAGAGATTGACAACGATAAAGCAAAGATATGCTAAGAAAGTAAACACTATGGACATTTTATTTCAAGGATATGTGTTTAGCTCTCAATTCACTTGTCTTGAGATTATTTCACTCTAAGTCTATTCAGTCCAATCTCTACCATAGGCTTGTGATAATTCTACCTCTCTACCACAAGAACCACAAATTCCAAACCAAGAGGACTTTAGGGTACGTAAACTTTAGTGATGGTCAAGTGAAATGGATGGAATAAAAGAGAAAGCGAAATTGAGTACAAGCATAACGATTATTCTATCCACGACATAAACATAAACTTTCCTGAACAAAGGAGCTAATAATAGTTAAATTTTTTTTTTTTGAAATACTAACTCTCCTTTTTCTTCTTCTTTTTTTTACTATATATTTTATTTCTTTCTTCGGCTTTTCTCATTTTATTTATTTATTTATTTATTTATTTATTATTATTATTATTATTATTATTAATAAACAAAAGTCCAAGGCAAAAACAGAATAAAATATTTACAATTTATTTGCATGCATGTACTCAAAGTAAAGGTCTAAAGGGGTTGGTAATGGTAAGGTGTTTGGGCTTGTATTTAGGTAATAAGGGTTTGGAATTGAATGCCTCTGTTATGTTCACAAAATTTTGATTCATCAAGCTTTGATTAAGAATTAAAACAGGTTCTAGAGAAATATGAAATTAAACAGATTCACACAATTTAACAAATTAAGGCCCAAATATCCTTCTAACAAGGCTAGTATCTCAATTAATCAATCTCAAGGTTTAAAAGCACATAATCCTATTTTCAAAGCATACCCTCATTTACTCTTTGTCAAAAACAGTGGGGAATGACTAGTCTAAATTCAACCATCATTTAAAAGTATAGGTAGTTTTCTAAAAATACAAGTATAATTTTGAATTTTTCCAACAATATTTTTTAAAAAAAATGAAGGAGTATTAAGAATCTAAACCAAGAGGATTTCTGAAGGAAGAAAAATGAAATTACAAAGCATTTAAGGTTTTTTTTTTGTGAATTTGCCGTAGCGAAGGAAGGAGCTTGCTGCGGTGAACATTAGCCGAAAAGAAAGACCTAGTAACAGGCTTGCTTTGCCGTGGCGAAACATAGGTTGGCCGTGACAAAGTATGGATGAGAAGTGAAAATAGTGGAGAAAGAAGTGCTTTATTGCTGCAAAATAAAGAGTTTACCGTGGCGAAGGTTGATAGAAAGACAGAATACAATGCAATTTTCAAACTTCCTTGAAAGTTAACTACAATGACTTCAAAAATGCCGTAGTTGATCAATTCTAAAGCACCTAAAGGGTCAAAATGGATGCATGATAAAACATTTTCTGAAATAAAAAATAGAGATCCCTCCCCCATACTTAAACACAACATTTCCTCAATGTTTAAACTGGTACATGCAAACCAATCAACAAGTGAACCAGAAGTTATGAAGTCCAATTTAAATTGAAGCACAACACATCGAATTCACAAAGAGGAGGGAGAAAGGTGACAGGTTACAGGCAAAACAAAAGGGATAAGTGAAAATAGCAGAGGGGATCAATGCAATTTTAAAGATGATAGCAAAATAAGAAGGCCATCAGTAGCCAAACAGTTAAACCAGCATCTAATCCAATAAAGTAATGAAAACACCAAAAAACTTAACAAGTATCCAGTAATGCCGCCTTAAAACAGAAATAAAGAACAAGAAACAAAGCACACAAAGAAAGAACTACTACTGCATCCCAGTATCATCTGCCCCAGACCCAGATGGTCCTGCACCCCTGCTCCAGATGTCTTGGCTTTGCTTTGAGTGTCATCCTCCTCGAAAGGAAGGAGGAAGTTCAACTGTTTAGCAATCAAAGCATCCACACGACGGTGGTAATGTCGGTCTCAATCATAAAGAGCATCACGATTGATTTAGCCTAATTATTCTATGTTATTTCATATCATTTTAAGGGTATTTGTCATAGATTTTGGCTCCTTTTGATGATAATTGTGCTTAATTTAGATTAAGAGTCCTTGCTTTGAGTTAGTGTCTTTTTGAGGTTAAAATTGTCATAATTGGTTATTAATTGTATTCAGTTGATTTCTAGGACAATTGATGCTTCAAATTGTTGCTTTTTATTGTAGGACAATTGAGAATTGGAGCCAAGATCAAAGACCAAAGGATGACACAACACAAGATCAGAGTATCAGCACTAATAGAGTTTGCCGCGGCGAAGAGAATCTTCGCCGCGGCGCCAAATTGAAATCTCACCAGTAATCTCTCGGGCAGAGTTCGCCGCGGCCAACTTACAGCTTCGCCGCAGCGAAATCACAAGATTAGGCGGAGCTCCTCTCGGGCATGCTTCGCCGCGGCGAACTCTTCGTATCAGCAACGCCAGATCCAGATCAGAACGCGAAAATGGAGCTTCTAATCATATGATCCGACCCAGATGGACCCCTAAAACCCTTAGAAACCCTATTTTCGACCATACACTCCAATCCATCTCCAAAAAACACCTCTATTCTCCCATCCTCTTGCCTCTCCACCTCCATCTTCTTCCCCATCCATTTCCTTCATCTTTCATTCACTCCATCTCAATTCCTTCCACTCCCAGCTACCATGGCCGACAGATTCACTTCAATTGGAGCTTTTCTTGAAGCTATGGAGAGCTAGGGTTTATCAACTCTTGAAGAATGGTGGTGTGGCTTGAGTTCCTAAGCTTCAAAGGGGAGTTTAGTTTCAGTTTGCAATTTTTAGCTATGATTTATGGCTTTTTAGGTCTAGGAGTTGTAATTTCTTAGTTAGGAACTTGGGACTGATACTGTAATTATTGGTTAATGATTACATTTGTAATTTGGATTGATTGATGTTGAACTTTGTGCTTAAATATATGTAGCTGCATATATGCTTATTGTAACTCTCATGATTCTCTCTTATCTTGCGTAGTTGTGTTTGGGTACTGAGTTGATTGTGTGTTTCATTAAGCCAATTGCATGATCATTCCAAAATTACACATTAGGGAAGCTTAACAAAGTTTTCATTAATGAGTTCATTAATGTAAGCTTTGGACTCAATGAGTTATTGAGGTTGTTATTAAGAAAACCTAATGATTTATGAAACTCCCAATATTTTAAGTGAACTATGATTGCCATCAAAGCCATTTTCAAGAGATTTCCTATCATTCATTTCCATTCCATCATTATTATCTTAAAACACCAAAAATATAGTATCTTAGGTTTGTTTTCATTGCATTTAGTTTAGGCACCATTCATTTAAGTCTTAAAAACCCAAAACCCCATTTCATTGCATTGCATGGCATTTAGTCTAGCTTAGGTAATTAATAAAGGCTCCCAAAAGTGAAACGACCCGAGTTTGCACTATACTGCATAGCTTGGATTAAATTTTGATTGAGAACCCCAAGGTGAACGACAGAAAGGCTCTCTTTCAAATGGCGCCGTTGCCGGGGAGCCATTAAGTTGGTTCCTTAGGCTAGTTAACTGTCAACTTTGGTTGATTGGGGTTTTGTGAGCCTCTTAGGTTACATTTTTACATTGTGCATAATAGGTTTTACATTGCATAAAAATTTTGAGATATACAAACAAAGATCTTGATTTTCTTCCCTTTTCATACTTTACGTTCTGCATAAATCACTATTTATGAGTTGTCTGTGAACTTTCTCCGCGGCTAACTCTTTGATTCGCCGCGGCCATCTTGCAGGATTTTTGCGAGAATCCCTCTCGGGATACCTTTGCCGCGGCCAACTCTTTGATTCGCCGCGGCGTAACCTGCATTTTAAATTAAGAACTCTTGGGGATTTGATTGTTTAGCTTTCTTATGGGTTGGTTTAATAATAATTTAGGTCCATCTGATCACCCTTCCTTTTTTATAGGTGACAATACTCTGATAGGTGATAATTCTTCTCAAAGGCTTGATGCCATACAAGAGGAATTGGATCTGCTTCAGGCACATTTTGATCATGAAGAACATGGTGGGACTTATCAAGGGCATGATCCCTATCCTCACCATAACCATGGCTATGATTGGATGAATGACCCTCCACATTCCCATTACCATACCTCTTCATTCCATTCATACATAAACCAACATCCACCATTAGGACAACATTATGACTTATCACCTCCACCATACAATCCACACTTTGAACACTTTCCTTCACATCATCCATATCATGAGCCAAACATTCCATCACATGAACCCTACTACCAATACCCTTCCTCATCTCACCAACCATTTCATGAACCATCACCGTCATTCCATCCATGTCCCACTTCATATCTTGAACCATTCTCACCATATAATTCCCCCTTTGAACCATCTCCTTTGCCAAATGACTACCACCACCAACCCTTGTCCCAATCCATGTACCAACCCTTTCCCCAATCTCATGACCATGAATTCAGTGAACCTGACCCATTTTTCACTATTCCTAAGAATGACCAGATACGATTTTTAAGAGAAGCTTATGACCGCTTGAATTCATACTACCATGGATTACTTGCAGAGGTAGAAATATTTGGAATTTCGAAGGAATCAGAGGAAGAGTTAGAAGAATGTCAAAGTGCATTGGGAAAGTTCTTGAGTGATATAGCACAAATTGAATCTGGGATGGGGAAGGATGAATCAAAGTGTCCAAGTTCACTCATGCAAGAGGCTGAGATGAAGCAAGAACATCCACAAACTCACAAGGACTCGTGCCTTACATCAGGTAATATTGCTCCTCTTCTTGAGGAGATTGACCCTTGTGCTAGAACTACTATTCCTATTGAAGTTATTGATGATGTGAGTAATAATGAGGTGGATGAAGAAATCATAGTTGAATCCCCTCATATGTTTCAAAATGAAAATTCTCACTTGAACACTTCTAATAATAGTTGTTTAGTTAATGATCTTGCTTGCACTGTCACTACTTCTTTGTGTGAAAAACATGCTTCTCTTTCTAGTGCTAGATTGGATAGTGAAACTGATTCTGATTTGAATGAACCTTTATCTTGTTCTTGCAATGCTCACACTATATGCATAGATTGCATTGATAACAAAAATGATATACTTGTTAAGTGGCAAAAGCAGAACTTTGGTAAAGTGTGTGCATTACCTTCTAGTACTGAAAGTGCTAAAAATATAAAGCATGATTTTGATGTGAATTGCCTAGAAGATGATTCTGTGGAAAAATGTGAACCTAACCATTGCCTTAAGAATCAAATTCATGATAATCCCATTGAGTTAGTAGCTTCTAATAATGTTGAGAAAGGCTTTAAAGTTTCAATTGATAAAATCATGAATATCAATAAGTCTTTCCAACAAGTTTTATCTTGTGATTTGCCTCCTGATTTATCTTGCATTGTAAATAGTAGTTTGCATACTCTAAACACAACAAACAAAACAAACTAAACAAAGACTGTAACATCCCAACTTTTAGGCCTAGAAGCACCAGAAATAGCTTGAATTAGATAGGCTACTAGACCCGTTTTGAGCAGAAGTCCGAAAGATGATAAAGGAAGTCAAAGCAATTTTAGGGACTAAACTGCAAAGTAAAAGTTTTTAGGGGCTAAGTATAATCAAGGCTAGAGGCTCCAGTAAAATCTTAAGGGCCCAGAAAGAGAAAAGAGAGTAGAAACAGGCCAAGGGTTAAGTTAGAAACCTCAAAGAGAGGATTGTATGAAGTTAAGTCCAAGCAGGTACTAAACCGTAAATTCAAAAAGTTATGACTAACAGGGGTAAAAATGGAAGAGTATAAAGAGAATTCCAAGAAAATCCTAGAAAATGGGAAATAATATTCTAAGGCTCTTTTGTGAAGAGAAAAGACGAAGAGATAGCTTAAATGGAATTTATGAGGTTGTGGCTAGTAAAAAGTATACCGTTTGAGGTAATTATTTCAAATAGTAAGAGACCTCAAAAATGTACACGAAAATGAGGTTAAATGGTTGAAAGATTGTACTAATTTATAAAATTAGTCCTGCAACCAAAAGGCTAGTAGAGTGGCTTTAATAAATTAAAAAGCTGATTATACCGATAAAAGGGTATTTTAGTAAATGAATTTTTATGCAAGGCTTAAAGGAAGTGTTATGGCCTAAGAAAATTTATAGATACTTTCCAGAATTAAAGAAAATTCATGGAGAAGATAGAAGAATTTTCTAAGCTTTGAAAGACCATAAAGAAAGTTAGAGAAATGTGGGCTAAGTAAATTCAGAGGAAACTTAAGGATTAAGTTTTGATTCAATGGCTAGGATTTAATCTCCCTTCCCCTCCACCACATTTGTGACACTTGGCACCTTCTAGAAGAATGAGGTAAGGATGATGCAAGAAGATGATGCAATGACGATGTAAAAATCAACTTAGAGTTCTAAAATTGCCCTTACCCTTTCTATTAGCCACCAAGGTCATTTTGGTCATTTAAGCCAAAGTTTTGGATATAAATACTCCAGCTTGGAAGAGCATTTTGGTAGCCATTTGTAGAGGGAAAACTCTACCGAAATTTAAAGAGAAAAACGTAGGGGTAAAGG
The DNA here is from genome assembly GCF_004799145.2 of Neltuma alba. Classification (NCBI taxonomy): domain Eukaryota; kingdom Viridiplantae; phylum Streptophyta; class Magnoliopsida; order Fabales; family Fabaceae; genus Neltuma; species Neltuma alba. Next base: position 89,463 of record NW_021632178.1, on the reverse strand, counting down.
CCAAGAAGAAGGAACAAGATTCAAGTTTCAAGATCAAGGTATGTGATGGTTATAGCATCTGACTTGATGCCTATTTTGAATAAGTTACTCTTTGTATCTGATTCTGACATTTGGCATGATTAAAGTACACTTTGTAAAATTTAAATCCATTTGGATATGTGTATGATTTATGGTGATTTTTCAAAGTTAGGATTTGAAATCTAGAAATAGTGTTTAACCTTTGGAAGAGTGTCGAATTTCATGCAATTCTGGTACTGTTCAGCATAGAATTGGTTCCTGAAACTATTTTTCCTTTAAAGAGAACTTAAGGAGCTTTCTGTGAGGCTTAAAAGCACTCAGTTTTGATTTTTCTAGAGTCAATTATGAATTTTCAAAGTTGAGCAAAAATTCTAGAATTTTTGTGTGAACAGTACCCATGAAGCAAAATTTTCAGATTTGATCTTCTTGAATCTAAGACGATCTAAAGTGGTTCTAATTGTCACATCCAGTAATATGGCATTTAGGAATAGGGATATTCTTAAATATTTAAAGGTAAAAAATGACAAGGAGAAATAGAAGAATTTTGGTGGAAAATAATTATTATAGTTTTCCAAGCCAATTATAAAAAGTTTGACTAATTAAGAAAAAAATTGGTCAAGAATAATTATGAAAAAATATTTTCAAGCCTCAAAAAATTAATAAGAAATAAGGACAATGTTCATTGAGAATTATATGGGATTATAAAATTGGTATTATGACCAAATTACCCTTAGAGAAATTACAAAGGAATTTAAGGGCGATTTAAGCTAGTTTAAGGCCTTTTATTTGGAAAATTCCAAATAAATATTGGGAAGGAGAATAAAATCCCAAGAAAATTTCTATGATATTCCAAGAAATTATAAGAGATTATGGAATTAAAAGAAGACCTTAAGTATCCAAGATCTTTCCCAGTTCCTTTGAAAGGTGAAAAAAAAATCACTAAAGAGAAGGAAATTAGTTTTCCTTTTTATTTAATTATTAGAAAATTAAATTTGAGAAAAAGAGGGCAATTTGGAAATATAAAAATAAGGAGAATAAATTATGGATCTGACAAAAAATAATTACAGAGGCCATAATACTGTAATTATAGAATGGAAATTAATCCTGGAGTCAAAGTGTACCGATAAAGCAAGACTAGAGTCTTGCAATTCAAATGGTTCACATTTGGCCATGTGTCAAGCCACCAATGGAGAGGATTTAAAGTTGCCAAGTGTCAAGCCACCAATGGAGAGGATCTTGACTTTTGAAATTAATTTCATTTGGCATTAAGTTAATTAAGAGAGAGTATTAAGACTAAGTAAGCATTTGACACATGGCATAGTATTAAATATTGGTAATTGGGATATTTTGTGCACTTAATGAGCTCTTCCTCCCCCTAAATCTAATTAGTGGTTCAGTCAAGGCAAGAAGAGAGGGAAAAAGAGAGAGCTTGAGGTGGAAACAAGGAAGAATCAACCACTTTGGATCAAGATAGCTTAGAGTTCAGGTTGGTAGTTGATTCTATGTTGTTCATTGCTTGTTTCTCTTGAGTTTGATGGTTGAAAAATTTTGTTTATCCTCTCTTTGGATGCTGGCCAAAATGCTCTTGAGTAGGGGAGGGAGTTTGGTTGTTAAATCTTGCTAGAACACTTCAAAGTATGATAGATCCTAGTGATTGCAAGTGGTTGTAGGTTGTTTTTTGAAGTGCTTTCTTTGATATCTCTCTTAAAGTTCATTTCAGCCAAAGCAAGAACTGGACCCTAGGATTTTTTTTTCAAAGCTTTGAGGCTTCCATTGTGTTTAAAATGAAAAATGGTGTGGGGTAAACCTAAAAAACAAATATTGGAAGCCATAGAATCAAAGTTGCAATTTTTAGATAATGAACCCTAGTGGTTCGGCCAAGCTGAAACTAGAAGAGAAAGTTTTATTTTCTTAAATCCAAGTAGATATTTAGAATCTACATGAAAAATCATGTAGGAATGAGTCAAGAGAGAATTTTTAGGGTTAAGGAAATAAACTCTAAAATTTCAAGAACAACGATGGAAGCTTTAAGGGGTTTAGGAGTTACTTGAATTATGTTGTTAATTTTATATGGAATGGTTGGTAACCTTACTGCCCTTTTTGTGATATATCATGATTAGGGTTTGTTAATTGTGGAGAAGAGGAAAAAGGTCAAAAAATTAAGAGCATTGGATTAAGGTAGTAAGATTTAATTAACCTTAATGTTGAGTGTTGTATTGATTGCTATGCAATTTCATGTGCTATTATGTGCTTGAACTAAATGATGATGATGATGATGATGATGATGATGATTGTGTAGCTATACTCCTTGCTTTATGTGCCTTAGCTATTGCATGTTAGAGTGCTACATGTATTAGGTAAAGTAGTTCCCTATTAATAGCAAAAGGTTGGAATGCTTGTAATTGATACATGTTGATGTTTTGGTTGATTGATCTTGCTACTGGGATTTCATTGAAATCTCATCCCCCATATGTAACTTAACATTTTAGGGACTGAATCATCAAAAGGGAGGCTGCAAATCCAAGGATTAATATGGTGATGAGCCATGAGGAAATATTTATATTTGGTTATGTATAAGCATGTATGGTTGGAGCTATAATCCCTAAGCAGGATGCCAAATTAGAGTCATGTTTTATTAAATTACTGAATGAATCTTTCCACGAAATTTGATATGCTTAAAGTTCACATCATAAGCTTCAAATTGATAGATAGCACATTAAAAATGGCTAGCTATACGATTTTTAATGATTTTTCAAAATTAAGATTCAGAATCTGGAAAAAGGATTTTTTGCCAAACAAATAGAGGTAACTTTCACAAAAATCGGACACTTTTTCAAATGGAAATGATTCACAAGATTATTTTTACTTGAAATAGCATTCAAGGATATTTTTATAGAATTTTGAACCACTCTATTTTTATTTTTCTATATTAAGTTATGAATTTTTGAAATTGGGCCAGAAAATTGGATTTTTACCTGATGAACAGTAAAAATCTGAAAATCAGCGTTTTTCATGGATTTTTGAGTCCAAGACTACCCAATATGGTCTAAAATGGTTTTAATTAAACCCTAAGTGGATCTAATACTAAGGTGTGACACTAATTGATAAGAAATGGGTCTTAAGGATGGGAAATGATGAGATTTATGTTTGAAAAGCTAGAAAGAAAACCCTAAAACCAAGAGAAAGGGTTGAGGTTCAAGAGAGTTAGTTTTGAACATTATGTAGTCTCTTGGTTCTAATAGACTGTGTGATCATTATGACTATATTTAGGACGTTGGAACATGCAAGAGGACGTTTGGTGATGTTAATCGAATGCCCACATGGTTGGAAAGTCAAGAGAGTCAAAGGAAAAGTAAGAGGAAAGCTTGATGTGCAAGGTAGTGAACTTACCTATTGTCATTGCTTGATGTTGTATGCTTGTGTATTGCTATGTACATGTTATTTGAATGTTAATGTGACATGTTTTAGCTACTGTAATTTCTATTCATGATGAGTAGATTATGTCTCCATGGCCATGCATCAAGAAGTTAGCTTTGAGCATGCTAATATGTCACTAATTAACAAGAGAATAAACAAGTTGCGTGTAGTGTATTAGCATCCATCTAGCATGATTAATATGGTATTATTTGCTACTGAGATTTTCCTAAATCTCACCCCTCCCTATTCAACCATTTAGATCAATCATCAATGGGCAATAATGGCATGAGAAGTAAGGAGAAGAAAGTGGAGAATTGTTTATGTTAATGAATGGTATTATTATTCAATGTGTAATTCTCTTATTATGTAATTTATGTTGTGGATGCCAATGATACCATGTATTTAATTATAATACTTATGACATATATATAAATGTATGAGCATGAATGGGAAAGAGTAAGCCCATGTTATGTATGCCAAAGAAATAAAAAGAATTAAAGTAAAGAGATGTTAAGAGATAAAACGTAGGTCCTAGAGGGGTGAGTTTGTAGCTTAGTTTGACCTACCAAACGAAAGAGTTAAGCCACAAGATTTGGTAGAGTTATAGTAAACATCCCAAGCTTTAAAATGAGAGCTAGATCACCTCAATTGAATGTGTACACAAGGAGATACGAATTTCTAAAGTTGAGGCACAGAATCTGGAAGTTCCAGATTTTATGAAATAAACAGTAATATTTATTGATTAAACTGTATGAATTGGGCAAAGATAAGTCCAATTGGATATTTTTTCCTTAAAGAGCATCGAAATAGATTTCCAAAGAATTTTAGAACACCTCAATACAATTTTTATGAAATTAGTTATGAATTTTTGAAATTGGACCTGTAATCTAGAACTTAAACAGTGAATAGTAACCCGAGTAATTATGTTGAAATTTTAAATCCACGGGCTTGTGTCGTGATCTGCTTGAACCATATCACTTACAAATGTGTACTCCGAGGGGTTAAAAGCAGGACATTTCAAAGACCACACAGATAGTAACTAAAACTACCCTAGAAAAACCAAAATTAACAACCCAAGCAAGATAGCAAATCGCTATGTAATGATTCATAGGTTTTTAATTTACCAAAAACTTTCAAAATTGAGCAAGGGAGTCACTAAAAAACAAAATGCACCATAAATCATTAGATAGCCTAAGAGTCACGTAACTGAAAATTGAAAGTAAAACAACCCAACTAGACAACTAACCAAAGGAACTAAACAGAAAAACAATAGAAATAACAAAAGAAAGAAAGACAAAAAGGAAGAAGAAGAAAGAAACGTACCAAAATAGGCGAGTCCTACGCAGATAGAGTGGAGAGAGGGATAGGGATCAATAGAGAAGAGAAAACAATGGGGTGTAAAAGAGAAGAGGTAGATAGAACTGGAATTTGGGGAAGGAAAAGGGGTTTCGGAAGAAGAAGAAATAGGAGGGGGTAGAGAGGGGAGGGAGGCCGATGGGTTCTGAGAAAATGCAAGGGGGCGGTTTTGAGAGTATGTAACCGAAGGGGGATGTTTGGGGAGGTTAAAGGTTGCAGGGAAGTGAAAAGATAAAAATGAAGTTAAAGAAATTAAATGGGCAGGCAGTTACAAAGGGCAAAAACGTAATTTGACACTGAAAAATAAGGTTTAAATAAAAAGTTCTACGCAGAATCCGAGGTTTCATCGTGGTAAAGGAATGAGTTCGCTACAGTGAAACCTTCCTAAGACGAAATGAAAGCAAAGAAAAAGGGCCTCGCCACGGCAAAACCATAAGTTCACCACGGTGAAAGTATCCCGAGAGAGAGACACAGAACTGTGTGAGCTTCACCGTGGCAAAAGTTGGAGTTCGCCACAGTGAAAGTTCACCAAAAGCAATAAACAAAAGCTGGGCTACTTTGGCACAGTGAAGGATGAAGTTTGCCATGACAAAAGTAGCTAGAGACACCTAAAAACTAACAGAAACAACATGGCAGTAGAGGAATAAAGCACATAAACAAAAAGGGCAGCTGGATACTTCAGAAACTTTTAGGTGTACAAAATGAGATCAACAGGTGCTCAATAAATACATGATAAGGCAGCATAACACACAAAATAGAGTAGCAAACTTTCTCTATCAATCAAAAATAGATAATTTAACAATTTTTTGCACTATACAATTAAGCACACAACGAGAAAGAGCAGAGATGAAAACCAAGAAGGGAATCTTATTGAACAGGAAAATAATTGACTACACTAAAACTATACTACTGAGACGGTTTCTCCCTAACACTCAATCAGCATACTAATGCACAGAATATATCATGAGCAATAATAGGGCAAAAGTAAGTAAATGAGTGAAGGAAAGAAACAACTTGGGAATTAAGGAGCTTTTGATTCTCATGGTAAAGCTTTAATAGATGGCCATTGACTTTGAGTCTGGCTCCAGTCTCCTCATGCAAAAGCTCAACCATGCCAAAGTTGTGCACTCTTGTGACTGTGTAGGGCCCGTGCCATCGAGTGTTGAATTCTCCTTACTTAAAAGCGAACTGGGCCTTATACAATAGTACTCAGTCACCCTCTTTGAAGTGCTTCTGTAGGATTCCCCGGTCATGCATGAACTTTGTTTTATCCTTGTAGAGTCTGGAGTTTTCATAGGCTTCAAGTCTAAGCTCCTCCAACTCTTGCAGTTGTAACTTCCTTTCCTTTCCCACAGACTCTATATTCAAGTTGCACTACTTGACTGCTCAATAGGCCTTGTGCTCAAGCTCCACTGGTAAATGACAAGCTTTCCCAAAGACCAAGCAGTAAGGGGACATGCCAATGGGTGATTTGTATGCCGTCCGATAAGCCCATAATGCTTCTTCTAAACATAAACTCCAGTCTTTCTTGGAAGGCTTTACCATCTTTTCCAGTATGTGCTTTACCTCTCTATTTGAAATTTCAGCTTGACCATTAGTTTGGGAGTAGTAGGCAATGGAAACTTTATGAGTGACACCAAATTTTGAAAACAGATTATCTACAATCCTATTATAGAAATACGTACCCCTGTCACTCACTATAGCCTTAGGTATCCTATACCTACAGAAAATGTTTGGTTTAAGAAATTTTGAAACAACTTGGGCATTATCTTTTTTAGAAGGTATCGCTTTTATCTATTTGGACACATAATCTACGGCTAACAAAATATATACAAAACCAAAGGATGAAAGAAACAGTCCCATGAAATCAATACCCCAAACATCAAAGATTTTGCTAAACAATAAAGGCTGTTGAGGCATCTCATGCCTTTTTCCTAACCCTCTAAAACGTTGACATTTGTTATAGGACCGACAAAATCCAAAAGAGTTTTTAAAAAGGGTTGGCCATCCAGAATCTAAGATTTTCCTAGATGTTCTCCTTGCACTAAAATGACCCCCATAAACCATGGAATGGCAAGCTGAAATGATGGGCTCAAAATCTTCATTCGGCACGTACTTCCTAATAACTTGATCATTACACATTCTCCAAAGATGGGGTGCATCCCATATGTAGTGTCGGGACTCGCTTCGAAGCTTCTGTGCCTAAAATCTAGACATAAAAGAAGGGGTGAGTCCAGTCATGAGATAATTGACAATATTAGCATACCAAGGCTCTTTAACAACGAAAGCATATAAAGCGAAATCAGGAAAAGAATCAGAAGTGAGTTTAGAAGAGTTTACTCCCCTTGTGTCCCCTGGTAGCCTACTTAAGTGATTAGCTACTTGATTCACTGCCCTGGCTCGATCTTTTATTTCAATATCGAACTCTTGTAGAAGCAAAGCTCACTTTATTAGTCTTGGATTGGATTGTGGCTTCTTGAGTAGATAGCAGACAGCCGCATGATCTGTAAGCACAACCACTCAAGAATTGATTAGATATTACCTAAACTTATCTAAGGCAAACACAATAGTAAACATCTCCTTCTCAGTGGTGGTATAGTTGACTTGAGCTGGATCAAGTATTTTAGAGGCATAAGCTATGACTCTGGATTGCTTCTCCTGCTTTTGACCAAGCATGGCACCCACTGTAAAATTAGAAGCATCACATGATAGTTCAAAGTGTAAATCCCAGTTAGGTACAGTTGAAATTAGAGGTGAAACAAGCATAGATTTAAGAGTATCAAAGGCATGTCTACAATTGTCATCAAAGTTAAATTCCATATCTTTTTTCAACAAAGTAGAAAGGGGTAGGGCAACTTTACTAAAATCTTTAATAAATCACCGGTAAAACCCTATATGCCCTAAGAAGGATCTTAAGTCTTTAAGATAGGTAGGGCAAGGAAGTGAGGAAATGACTTTAATTTTAGCCTTATCAACCTCAATCCCCTTTTAGGAGACTAGGTAGTCTAAGACTATCCCACTACTCACCATAAAATGACATTTCTCAAAATTTAAGACCAACTTCTTATCTATGCACCTCTCAAGGGCCTGTTTTAGGCTATTCGGCGCTGATCAAAGCTCTCCCTACAGACTGTGAAGTCATCTATGAAGACTTCCATGTTTTTCTCAAGAAGGTCACTAAAAATTGCCATCATGCACCTTTGAAAGGTGCCTGGAGCGTTACATAACCCAAATGGCATCCTACAATAAGCGTAGGTACCGAAAGGGCATGTAAAAGTGGTTTTGTCCTGATTCTTGGGGGCTATAGGAACCTGAAAATAACCTGAAAAGCCATCTAGAAAACAATAATGTGACTGGCCAGTAAGCCTCTCTAACATTTGATCTATGAAAGGGATAGGGAAGTGATATTTTCATGTGGCATCATTGAGTTTTCTATAGTCTACGCACACACCATGAATTTTGCACCCTTGTAGGGATAAGCTCATCCTGTTCATTCTCAACCACTGTCAGCCCACTCTTTTTGGATACTACATGTACCGGACTGACCCATTCGCTATCAGAAATAGGATAGATAATCCCTGTACGCAAAAGCTTAGTAATCTCCTTCTTAACTACATTAGGTATAAAGGGTTCAGTCATCTTTGGAGCTGCATCGCTGGTTTTGATCCCTCACTAAGGAGAATCTTGTGTGTGCAAATAGCTAAACTAATTCCAGGGATATCTGCTAAGGTCTACCCTATTGCCCTCTTATGCTCTCTTAAAACAGATAAGAGTCTCTCTTCCTCACCCTCAGATAGTGAGTTAGCAATAATAACAAGTAATTGTTCATTAGACTTAAGGAAAACATATTTCAGAGTAGGGGGTAGGGGTTTCAAATCAAGTATAGGTGGTTGTACAACAGAAGGGATCAGTTTATGAAGTTCAAGAAAGAACAGATTACTCCCCTTTCCTTCAACCAATAATAGCTCTGTGATTAAACCCAATTGTTCTATGTTATTTCATATCATTTTAAGGGTATTTATCATAGATTTTGGTTCCTTTTGATGATAATTGTGCTTAATTTAAATTAAGAGTCCTTACTTTGAGTTAGTGTCTTTTTGAGGGTAAAATTGTCATAATTGGTTAATAATTGTATTCAATTGATTTCTAGGACAATTGATGCTTCAAATTGTTACTTTTTATTGTAGGACACTTGAGATCGGGGCCAAGATTAAAGACTCAAGGCACAAGATGCAAAGAGGAGCCTCTGCCATAGTTCGCCACTGTACACTTCTTCCTTCACCGCGGCGAACGTCGCCTATCAAAGAGGAAAGCTTTCTACCTTGGTTCGTAGCGGTGAACCCCTCGTATCAGTAAATTTCAGACCCGACCATTTCGGGAAAATCTGACCTACCCACCTCCAGGAACCAACCCATACACATCATTTTCAGGTTAGAAACCTTATTTTGGGTATGGGTGAGGTCAGACATAAGGAGGTAGCCACCACTTATGTTTTCTATCATCATTTCTTCTCATCTTTCCCACAGAACCCTAATCCTCCATCTCCATCTCCTTTATCTTCCATTTTCCTGCACTTCTTCTTCATCCACTTTCATTTCCTTCATCTCCTGACTGTTATGGCTGAAGATTTACCTTTGGTTGGAGCTAATTCCAAGGTTATGATGAGCTGAGCTTTTCCAACTCTTGAAGATGGTGGAGTAGCATGAGTTTCCAAGCTTCAAAGAGGAGTTTTAGTTTTAATCTTTAGTTTCTAGCTATGTGTTTATAATTTCCTAGGTATAGGAGTTGTAAAGTCTTAGTTAGACACTTTGGTTAATTATGTGATCATTGGTTAATGATTAACATTTGTAATTTGGATTGATTGATGTTGAATTTTGTGTTTAAATATATGTAGTTGCATATATGCTTATTGTAACTCTCATGATTCTCTCCTATCTTGCATGGTTATGTTTCGGTACTGAGTTGATTGTATGTTACATTGAGCCAATTGCATGATCATTCCAAAATTACACATTAGGGAAGCTAAACAAAGTTTTCATTAATGAGTTCATTAATGTAAGCTTTGGACTCAATGAGTTATTGAGGTTCTTATTAAGAAAACTTAATGGATTTTGAAACTCCCAATATTTAAGTGAACTATGATTGCCATCAAAACCATTTTCAAGAGATTTCCTATCAATCATTTCCATTACATCATTGTTATCTTAAAACACTAAAAACATAGTATCTTAGGTTTGTTTTCATTGCATTCAATTTAGGCACCATTCATTTAATGTTAAAAACCCAAAAACCCCTTTTCATTACATTGCATGGCATTTAGTCTAACTTAGGTAATTAATTAAGGCTCCTAAGCGTGAAACGACCCGAGTTTGCACTACACTGCATAGCTTGGATTTATTTTTGATTGAGAACCCCAAAGCGAACAACAAAAAGGCTCTCGTCACTCTGGTTGAATATGATAAGCTTCGCAGTTTCTCTCATCTCCAAGCGTTGAACCAACTTCAAGTTGATCTATAGCAGCAACCGTCTTGAAGGGTTTCTTCCCCATACCATCATTCTCCATTTCAGCATCAGCTTCTGAAATGTTAGGGTAATCTGAAATATTAATAGAAAACCTTTCCCCGAGGGAATCATCACTGATAATAGAGGAATCACAATTCAAATCCGCATCAGTAGATGACACAAATAATGTATACGGAATAGAAAGCATGCAATTAACTACAATACAATCATGCTAATCATGGTATTAACAGTCTTTAAGAAAGGTTGACCAAGGATTAGTGTGGTATTATTTACAAGCTCAGAAGACATGTCAAGCACATAGAAATCAGCAGGAAAAACCAAATCCTTAACTTGGACCAAAATATCCTCAATAATGCCCTCAGGATACCTAATAGTCCTATTAGCTAGTTGGAGTACAACAGTATTAGACTTAAGAGTCTTGACTCCTAGTGAAGTGTAAACGGACTTAGGCATGACATTAATGGCTGCTCCTAGATCAAGCAGTACTCCCCCTATAGTGACTTTTCCTATAGTGCAAGGGATAGTAAAAGATCCAGGTCTTGGCATTTTACTGGGATTTGGGGTTTAAACAAGGCAGACACATTCGAGGGCAATTGAACTCTTTCATTAGGCTTAAATCTCCTCTTTTGTGTACATAGCTCTTTAAGAATTTCTACATATTTAGGAATCTTTTTAATCAGGTCAAGCAAGGGAATATTGACTTCTACCTTCTTAAAAGTTTCAAGCAATTCATGATCTTGCCTTTCATTGCCTATTTTTACATTTTTCAAGTAAGAATGAGGATAAGGTAGTTCATTGATGTTTACCTCCTTACCTTCCTTGCTCAAGGCTCCATGCTTGCTTGGGTCAGATTCCTCTGCATTCTCTTTACCATCATGCTTAGTAGTAGACTCCTTTCATCGTAATTTCATCTCCTTGGAGCTTTCAGACTTCTTGACCTCTTGGGGAGGTGGTTGATAAAGCCTTAGTCATTATGGGCTCTAAAAAACAATTCAATTCCGGATAGGAACGCACTATAGTGGTACGATCCGGGTCGTGTTCACTTCAAGGAGCCTGACTTGATCCTATGTAATCTAGGTGACAAAACCATGCAAAAAGATAAAATTGGGAGAAATTGTAAAACTGAATTGAGTCGCATAAAGCAAATTCTAGATGAGGCACATAAAAGCAAGTATACGATTTATCCAGGAGTGACCAAGATGTATCAAGACATCAAGATATTATTTTGGTTACCTGGTATGAAACGAGATGTCACCAAGTACGTGATGAAGTGCCTTACGTGCCAAAAAGTAAAGGCGGAACACCAGAAGTTGTCAGGATCTTTACAACCCCTTAATATTCCCGAATGGAAATGGGATAGTATCTCTATGGACTTCATAGTAGGACTACCTGTACGTCGTCAGGGTACGATGCAATATGGGTCATAGTTGATAGACTGACGAAGCTGGCCCATTTCCTGGCTATTAAGGTTAAATATTCGCTAGAGAAGTTAGCAAGGTTGTACATTAAAGAGATCATAAGATTACATGGGGTTCCAGAGTACATTATGTCAGACAAGGATCTAAGATTCATGTCGCGATTTTGGGAAGCGGTGTAAGAAGCCATGGGCACGGTATTGAGTTTCAGTACGGCTTACCATCTGTAGACTGACGGACAAATAGAACGAACGATACAGACACTAGAAGATATGCTGAGAGCGTGCGTTTTGGATTTTAAAGGGAGCTGGGATGAATATCTGCCTTTGGCAGAGTTTGCATACAACAACAGTTACCATTCCAGTATCCAAATGGCGCCATATAAGGCATTATACAGGAGAAAGTGTAGATCCCTGCTTTGTTGGACAGAACTCAGAGAGAGAAAAGTTTAGGGTCCAAACATAGTGGATTGTACCTCCAAACAGATCAAACAGAGGTTACTGATGGCTCAAAGCAAACAGAAGAGTTACGCCGATAGTAGGAGAAAGTCGTTAGAGTTTGAGGTTGGGGACCATGTATTCCTGAAAATATCTCCAACTACTGGAGTAGGATGATCCATTAAGGCAAGAAAGTTGACGCCTAAATATGTGGGACCATTCTAAATTCTCTCAAAAGTAGGACCAGTAGCCTATTGATTAGCCTTACCCCCGAATTTAAGTCAGCTGCACAACGTCTTCCATGTTTCTCAATTAAAGAAGTACAATCCAGACCCAGAGCATGTGCTAGAATATGATCAGATTGAACTAAAGAACAATATGACATTTGAAGCAAGACCAGAACAAATAGTGGACCGAAGAGTCAAGCAGTTGAGGAACAAGGGAATTCCTTTGGTCAAAGTGATTTGGAAAGATCTAAATCAAGAAGAGGCCACGTGGGAAAAGGAAGACGAGATGAGGAGCAAGTATCCAGAGCTCTTCACTTAAGGTATATGTTAAAATTTCGAGGACGAATTTTATTGTAAGGGGGTAGAAATGTAACATCCCAAAATTTCTAACCTAGAAATAGGGAAATATGTCATACCCTGATATCTTTAGCATGATTAATGAAAGATTTAGGGTTGACCAAGGCCAGGTGAGATAGATGATAGATGAACAGCACAACAATTGAAGTGAGAACTTAAAAAGGACCAAATTGTCATTTTTAAAATGATTGGTCTATAAAGGGCATTACCGTAATTAGTGTCTGGAAATCCTGAAAATTACCAGTAAATCATGGAAAATAGAATTAATGTTGTAGAATGGTATTTGAGGTCTAGAATGTAAATACAGGTTGAAAATAATTGATTAAAAATTATTTTAATTGTTAATATTCTGGCTAAATTAAGGAAAATTAGCCAATATTAATTATTAAAAATATCTAGAGATCTCAAAGAATTATGAAAATTTACAAGAAATTCATTTAGGAATTATGGAAATTTATAAAATTAATTCTAACCCTAAATGATGAGGAGGTTAACTTTAATTGAATTTAGAACGAAATTAATATCGGTAGATTGTTTGTTTTTACAGAAACAACAAGTTAAGGAGTTATAGAGGGAGAAAAATTATGAAATTAATCAGGAAAGTTCCTTTTACTGAGATATAATTAATGGTGAGATGATATAAAAATTTTGAGATACTAGAATTTTTCAACTGTCAGATAAAATAAACCAGTACTATATTAAGACTCAGTGGGCTGTCAGGACAACAGGGGTGATAAAATTTCCTACAGATTGCCAAGGACATATGTCACACCCAAATTGGCCAAGAAAGGGAAAAAGAAAAGAAAAAGAAAAAGAAAAAGAAAAAGAAAAAGAAAATAATAAATCAAGTTAGATTAAAATTTAATTAGGGATAAGTAAGGTAATTAAGGTTAAGCCATCTTCTGTAGGATCGTGGCACGTGGCAAACATAGTTCATTGGATGGTTAGGATTTAACCATCTATCTTTGAAAAGTTAAAAGTTTCTAGAAGGGTAATTAGCCAAGTTAATCAAGGAATCAAGAGAGTTAACCTTGATTAAAGCCTAATTAATCTTAATGGATAAGAAGAGATGACATAAGCCCTAGTGACTCAGCATCCAAGTGTCAACATATTAACCCACATAGCCTAAGATTTGTACATGTAGAAAGAGGTAAAAGTTAGAGGGCTAAGATTAAGTCTTATGCAAGAAGGGCATATGTGGAATTAGTGAAATTTGAAGCCTATAAATACCCCCTCCCACATGTTCATTTTGTGTGAAGCCTTTCAAGTAGGAAACCTCTTGCAAATTTTCATGTAGAGAGAGAAAGAGAAGAGTTCTAGTGAGAGAAAGTCATTTGGAAGCAAGGTAAGCTTCTACAACCCTTTTATTTCAAGTTATAATGATGATATGTTGGTTTTAGGCTATTTTAATGATGATGGAAAGTCATTTTTCTAAGGGGAAGTGCTGCCTAAATTTCCTCAAAATGGATAGGAAGGGTTTAGGTTATGTATGGTTAAGATTAAGCATGGTTAAAGGTTAAGGATTAAGTAATTACATGTTAGTTTGGTTGAAAATCCTTTTCCCTATAATTATATATATGGTTCGGCCAAGTTAAGTTCAATGGGAAGGGATTGGATTTTCATAAAACTAATATGATAAATGGATTCTACATGAAAAATTATGTAGGAAAAGCCCAAAATAGTTCAAGAATCACAGCTAGAAAAATAAACCCTAAATCAAGAAAAAGGGGTTTAAGGGGTTATGTTAAGTTATAAAGTTGTAATCATACTTAATGTTGTGTCATTGGTAGCCTAATAGGCTATACACAACAAAGGGACAAAGATCTAGTCAAGAGGAAAAAGTCCAAGAGGAAGGAAAGCATTCAAGGTAGCTTTGCAATTCATTATATTAGAGTGTCACCTTACTTTGTATGATTATGGCTATGTGTTTTGCTAACCTGTTATGCTATGAGGTGGATGAGAATGTTATGTTATATGATGTTGCCTCCATGCAAATTATGCCTTGGCTTATGCTATGTTGAGTGCCATGAATGTTTACGATGATATGTCCTTGCCATAGCATAAACATAAAGTTAGAGTATGCATGCATGTAGCTTGATTTACAATGTATTGTGTGACCTTGATAATGTATGCAATTGCTACTAAGATTCCCCAAGAATCTTACCCCAATATTTAAACAAACCCTAGGGCCTTCAACAACCAAGGGCAAAGGAAAGGAGTTGACTCTCACTTAAAGAGGTAGTAAGCCATAGTGACTTTATATGGCTTTGAACCTTTCTATTTTGGAAAAAATGTAATATTAAGCATGCTTTAAGTTTCCAATAGTATGGTTAAGGTTAGAAGTATACAAGCATGGTTAGAAATAGCTAATATAGCTAATGAAAGTATGTTATGATGGTAAATGGTCAATTAAGTTAAGTTACCCTTCCAAGGGGGTAAAAAGTCAACTGAAAGGGATTAAAATTTGACCAATGACCATTTGAGTAAACAAGTGAGTTAGGTTATGAAATTTGACAAGAAAAGAGATCTAGTTTTTCTCTTTAAAATGAGAGGTAATTTTCTTGATTCTGATAACCGAGCAGAAAGTTATGCCTTTCCAAAGTTAGGAAAAAATAAAGTAAAAATCTGAAAATGACCAAATGAACAGTAACTTTTTCAAAGAACATTAGGCTCAAATTTCAAGGAAATTAGTCCAGAAAATATTTTTCCTCAAAGGGGTATCCAAAGAGCTTTCAATAAAACTTAGAATCACTCAATTTTTATTTTTCTACAATTAGTTATGAATTTTTAAAGTTAACAAAGATTTCAGTGAAATGTGAATAGTGCGCAGAAGCATTCTGTGACTTGAGGTCGCAACCTGAGAAGTTAAGGTCGTGACTTGGAGGTAAAAATGGCCTCTATGACTTGAAGTCATGACCTGGAAGCACTAAGTCATGACCTGAACTGGGAAAATGAAAAGTTTCAAATTTTTAAGCCTTTTCTCATACTTAAGGGTCATATAAGATTTCAAACGTGATTTTTCATAACTCATAGTCTTCAAAAGTGATTCCAAATGCTTCTGTAAGGCAAGTTATTTGGTATAAACTTAAGGTGTTACAATTGGCATTGGTGTTGGTTTGATAGGTACCTTACCAAATCCTCAAGAAAACATCTTGAACTTAAGGAAATCAAGGACCAAGTACCAAAAGTTCACATTGAATTACATTTTGATTGCTTTCATGCTTACATTGATGTGCTAATGTGCATGTGTGCAATGTGTGCCATGATGTGACTAAGCTTTATTGTAAATGTTGATTGCAATGTTTGAATTATGTTTCCTTGGCATTATGTCCACTGAATATGTGTATGATAACTTACTTTCTATGGCATAAAAGCATGAACACATAAGCGAGATAAATGCACAAAAACATTACATGTAGTGTTTGCATGAATGCATGATAATTGTGATTCTGTGTTACTAGAATTTCTTTGAAATCTCACTTTTATGTTTAACACCACCTAGGAGGGAGTTCAAGTAAGGGCAAAGGCAAAGAAATTGTCCCAGAGGCCTAATGAACAATTAATGCACCCTAATGTAAATTTTGGAACTTGTTATGTAATATTATGACTTTGGAAATGTTTGTTGGATAATAGCTCCTAATGGGAGCCAAGCATGTATGCCTATGTTTAAACATGTGAAAGTATAGTAGAATATATGTTCAAGCATGTGTTAAGTCCCGAATGATTAAGGATGGGTAAAAGGTTAAGAAAGAACCAAAACAAGTATAGTTAGGGGATGAACTTTCCTTAGAAATAACCAAACTTGGTACATATGAAATAAATAGCAAGTGTTCGAATCTGGATTTGAAATTTGTCAAACTTATAGGTCATATTTTTAGCTTTAAAGCAAGTAGTAGATCATTAAATTTGGAATTTTTTGGAAAGAGTTATGCCCTTCCAAAGCTAGGCAAAAATACTGGAAATTTCAAAATTTACCAAATGAACAGTGCATAATTGCATGGAAACTGGTATTGATCTATGAGAAATTGATACCTATGAATATTTTTCCTATGTAGAAATTTTCATAAGCTTCGCGTGAGTCCTTGAACCACTCTGTTTTGATTTTTCTACATTTAGTTATGATTTTTCAAAGTTGACCCGATTTTTTTAGGGGTTACATGAATAGTAACTAAAATCAAAATTTTAAATCTTGGTTTTTACCTACTTTTAGCATCGTGTAACGATTCCAAATGGTTCCAAATGATGTATAATGGGGTTTAAAATAAAGGTGTGACAATTTTGGTATCAGAGCAATGGTCCTAGACTGCATGTTATATGTACTGTTCAGTGTGGTAATGCATTAGGATAATGCATATTTGATTGTGTGATGTGTTACGTCATGAAAGGTGTGCATTAGGCTAACCTTGATGCAGGATATGGCTTGTTGTGAGCACGATTCTCCTGGGGGTATAGTTGATCAGAGAGGGCCAGGGGAACCGTACCCAGACTGGTACCACCCACATGTTCTTGACCCCAATGACCCTACTCCACCACCCGGATATTATCAGCCTCTTTAGGAGGTAGAGGATATAGTTCCCGAGGTAGACTCCAACGGTAGTAAGAGGTTAGAGGATAGTGATATCGGGAGTGCCGTGGGGCCTAAACCCAATCCAGATGAAGCGGGCCCCAATGGGATGAAGTCACAGCCTCTCAGACCAGTACGCCATAGTCAGGTCTTGGAGAAGGACCTACCTTCGAAGAAGAGGCAATGGTTAGTCACGAAGGAGCCGTACACCTATCAAACTATTTTTGGGGAGCTCTGTGAGCTACGGAGGCAGATTGACATCTCCCAAAACCAGTATGGGTATATTTATATGGACTATTTTTACTACGTATGCCTGTTACATAATGATATCGTTGACCAGGACGAGGGAGAGATAGATAAGGAGATGTGGGGATATGCCTTAGTTGACACTTTGCCAAGGACCCCTGTTTGACAGGATCAGATCCAGTTGGTTAGTGACCATTCCAAGCAAGACGCCTATGAAAGCTTTGATCAAATCCTGGACAAACTCGAGCTTTTTGTTACTTCTTATTTTCCTTTCTCTCCCATGTCTTGAGTGGATGACTGTATATGTGACTTGGATGATCTATGTTTTGGATGCTTATACCTGAAACTTATCTATGTACAAATATGAAGCATAGCTTAGTATAAAATATTTTGATGACTAAGTAATAATCTTATTCCTTTGTTCCTCTTGTAGTAACAAGTTAAGTAAAATAGCGAGAACTTGAAGAGAAACACAACTAAGAGAGGTAGCAAGAGAACCTCCCATTGACCCGATTCAATTGGTTATGGACCAGCTAAAGGAACAGCAGAAGGTGATGTAAGAAATTTAGGTGGCCCAAGCCCGCCAAAACTAGGAACGCAATGTTGCCATAACAGCTGCAGTGACAGTAGCGATAGCACAGCTGTAACAGGCCGGGCCAAGAGTGACCGAGGCACCACAACTAGCTCAACCCTAAGAGCCAGCAGCTGAGCAGGTGCGACCTATAGGGGATCTTGATTCACTAAGGAAGTGGATCAAACGATTCGGTGCACAGAATCCCCTGAGCTTCACAGGGACATTGAATGTCCAAGTGGCTAAGGATTGGATTACTCGACTAGAGAAGATTTTTAATGTGCTTGAATGTTCCTCTAAGAGAAAAGCTCATATGGCTATCTATAAACTGGAGGGCGAAGCTGATCGCTGGTGGAAGAACACCGACATGATCCTCCAGGAGAATGCAACCCTTATTACCTGGGAAGTGTTCAAGGAACACTTTAATTTGAAATACTTCCCACTATCAGTAAGAGACGAAAAGGAGGTAGAATTTCTGATGATTCAATAAGGTCCTCGAGAGTCCTTCAATGAGTACCTAGACAGGTACATGAGGCTCTCTCGTTACTCTAACTACCTCCAACTCCGCAATGATGAGCGGTGGAAAATAGAGAAAATGGTAAGGGGACTAAGGCAGGAGCTGAGGGAGAAGGTAGCCCCACGGCAACTTGAAAAGTTCAATTAGGCAATGGAAGCCTGCCAGATTACTGAAAGTAGCCTGAACCACCAGGCACTAGTCAGGGCCGCTTTAGACCAGAAGGATTAGCAACAAGGGGTGGACCAGAGGGGACTTCTTCTAGAGGAAATAGGAAGAGGTAAAAGCCTATGTTTTCCAAGAAGTCAAAGCGAGGAGGAGGAGTAAGGCAAGGAGGAAGCAGCACTACGCGCCAGACCAAGGAATGCAGCACCTATGGTAAAAACCATAGAGATCGACCATGTTTGATAGATCAAAATGTGTGCTTCTGATGTGCCAAGCTAGGACACTATATAAGGGAGTGCCCTCTTAATGTGGATGGCTCGAGGCCCCAAGCTCAAGGGAGGGTTTTTGCCCTCACAAGGGAAGAGGCTGATAAGTCACCTGAGATGATACAATATACGATTCAAGTTAACAATTACCTTGTGCATGCTATGTTTGACTCGGGTACTAGCCACTCCTTTATTGCATGTGAATGCGTGAGTGATGAAGCCTTGTCGTTAGGGGCACTCAAAAATACTAGAATTAAGCTTAGAAGTGCAGTGGCTCAACCCTAGGTCGATTCACAAGGAGGCTTGTTGTTCAAGAGTTTTGTTAATTAAATGCCTTCACAATTTATTAACAGTGGAAGTGATCTGATTGTATCTAATTGATTTAACTATCTATTCTACTTTTTATATTGATTTTCTGGTTTATGAAGATGTAGATGGCAGAAACAGAGGTTTAAGTGAAATGATATTCTTCCTAAGAGTGGTGACCAGACCTTCACAGACTGAAAAGATAATGGAGTCAAGAGTTACTGGCAGTCGGTATAATGATGCAAATATCAATCGGATAAATTGAAAATTCCCAAGATAGAATCAATCGATATCTACCATATATCATTCAGTCAAATCGAAATCTCAGTCAAACTAGACCTAAGAATCCAATCTAACCTACTTATACTCAAGGAATACACCGTCAATAAATCCAAATTGTAATCTGAATACATTATATCTTGCAGAAACAATTCAATCTCAGCCTAAAATCATAGTCAAACGTACAACTAGACAATCAACCATGAACATAAACTGAAGATAAACTCCCCTGTCAGCATAAAGGCTCTGGTTCGGTCACATCTCTTAGGAAGGTGGAAGTTCAGCTGCTCATGGCGTCTCGAGTTGCTTCACCAAGCTTTAATCCAGATTCAGCCATGGCAGACGCTCCAGGAAGAAGATGAAAATGATGGTGAGATGCGGATGAGATAGAGAGAGAGTGTATGGGAGAAGAATGGTGATCTCCTCCGAATCTCCTTCTTTCCATTTTGTAACTAACTCCCTTCATCTGGCTAGGATCCGCGCCTTTTAGGATGGAGCTCCATGATCCGGGTCATCCAATTTCCTCCTCCCGCGTTGTTCGATCGTTTCTGGTTCAAATTGCTGATATGCGTCATCCGCCGCGGCGCCTCCGTCAATCCGCCGCGGCGCCTTACCAATACGGTGTCGTTTGGATTATTGAATCTGAGCTACATGTAAATGCCAATCCACCGTGGCACCTCCTTCTATCCGCCGCGGCGCCTTTTACCGAGAGTCCCCTTGGAAATCCGCCGTGGCGCCTTCCTAAATCCGCTGTGGCGCCTCAGACAGAATTGAAACTCCCTGAAATTCACACCAAAGCAAGGATCAAAAGTACACACATATAAAATCATATAAAAATATGTAAAAATACATGTAAAACCTCACAATTCCTCTCACCAACTCTTATGCACAATGGAAGCTAATTATCCACAAAGTATGCAAATATCGATGGCAAAAGCATGAGTTTAGGGCTAGAAATGTATGCAAATAATGAGACTTATCAGTGAGGCGCATAGGTCTCGTGATTAACACATTATTATATGATCTATGGTGGCTACTCCTACAGGCACTAAAGTTTACACGTCTGATGTTTGCTTGAATTGTATTGTCCGGTATGCCCACTGTTGCACTACACTTGACCTATGTGATACTTGGTCTGAATTGGCTGTCTACCTATAGTATACTCCTTGACTGTAAAAATAGAACTTTGATCTTTCCTTCCTATAAGCTAACCCCTCATACCGAGGTGAAAATGAACTTGGTCACGGGAGCCTAAGCTGGGGATTGCCTAAGACGTGGTTGTCAGGGGTACGTGGTATTCTTCTCTGTACATGTGAAAGTAGAAGAAGGCATAATAGAGATACCCGTGGTATGCAATTTTTTAGAAGTCTTTCTGATAGAAATTAGCGGGTTACCTTTAGAGCAAGAGGTAGAGTTTGTAATTGACCTGGTACCTAGAGCAGGGCCGAATTCCAAAGACCCTTATCGTATGGCTCCAAATGAAATAGCAGAATAAAAGAAGCAGTTATAGGAGCTATTAGAAAATAATTTTATCCAGCCTAGTGTGTCACCTTGGGGAGCACTTGTCTTGTTCGTTCGTAAGAAGGACGGTAGCCTAAGGTTATGCATTGATTACTGGGAGCTCAACAAAGTGACGATTAAAAACAAGTACCCACTACCTAGAATAGACTATTTGCTAGACCAACTAGCTGGTGCCATAGTGTTCTCTAAGATTGACTTGCGATCAGGTTACCATCAACTAAGGATTAAAGCAGAGGACATTCTGAAGACCGCTTCTTAGTAATGCCCTTCGGATTAAAGAATGCCCCTGCAATTTTCATAGATTACATGAACAGGATCTTTCAGCCATATCTAGATCAATTTGTAGTGGTTTTCATTGATGATATCTTAGTATATTCCAAGTCACCGGTGAAACACAAACAGTATTTACGGATCGTTCTAAGTATTTTGAAGGAGAAATGGCTATATGCCAAACTCAGCAAGTGTGAGTTTTGGCTGAATGAAGTAAAATTCTTGGGTCATGTGATTACCCAAGATAGAGTAACAGTAGATCCCAGTAAGGTGGAAGTAGTTTTGAACTGGGAGCAACCAAAAATAGTAATAGAAATATGAAGTTTTTTGGGATTGGCAGGTTACTACAGAAGATTTATTAAAGATTTTTCAAGAATTGCACAACCCTTGACTAAACTTATATGTAAGAACCAGTAATTCGTGTGGGATGATAAATGTGAGGCTAGCTTCCAAGAGCTGAAACCAAAGCTGACCTCGACCCCTGTGCTGATAATTCCCGATCCGACCCTACCGTATGTTGTATATACTGATGCTAGCAAGCAAGGATTGGGGTGTGTATTAATGCAACAAGGATGAGTAGTCACCTATGCCTCATGATAGTTAGAGTCTCATGAAGAGAATTATCCCACTCACGACTTAGAATTAGCTGCAATAGTTTATGCCTTAAAAATCTGGAGGCATTATCTATATGGGGCAACCCTTGAACTATATTGTGACTATAAAAGTCTTAAGTACCTGCAAGATTAAAAAGAACTAAACATGAGACAACGACGATGGATGGAGTTGCTCAAGGATTATGATTACTAGATAAAATACCATCCGATTAGGGCTAACGTGGTAGTTGATGCGTTAGGCCGAAATGTGATACAAGTAGCGTTCCTAATGATTCAAGAACGAAAACTCATCAAAGATGTTAGAGATTGGGAACCTCTTTCTCATATGAAACTAATGGCCCAAAAAGTAGAAGTGATAAGAGCAGAAGCCCAGCTGATAGAACAAATCAAAGAGGCCCAGAAGAGCGATCTGATAGCTGATACACTTCGGATTAAGCTAGCAAAGGCTAAAGATGACGCGATAAAGGCATCATCAGATGGAATATTAAGATATAAGAAATAGCTATATGTTCTAAAATCTGTCAGACAACAGCTATTGGAGGAGGCACATAGAAGCAAATATACGATACATCCGAGAATGACAAAGATGTACTAGGACCTCCGACGTATGTTCTAGTGGCCTGGATGAAGAAGGACATAACAGAGTATGTATCTAAATGCCTCGCTTGCTAGAAGGTGAAAATGGAGCATCAAAGATCGTCAGGGCTTTTACATCTTCTAAATATTATGGAATGGAAATGGAATAGTATCTCCATGGATTTCATCATGGGGTTACCCCATACCTTATCTGGATATGACGCGATATGGGTGATTATTGACCGATTAACGAAGTCTGCCTATTTTCTAGCAATGAAGAAAGATTACCAACCAGAAAAACTTGCCAAGTTATATATCAAAGAAATTGTGAGATTACTGGAGTGCAAGAGTCGATTGTATTCGACCGAGATCCTCGGTTTCTATCCTGATTCTGGAAGGCACTGCAGCAAGCAATAGGTACCAAGCTGAGCTTCAGTACAGCATATCACCCACTGATTGAGCTCAAATTATTCTTATCTTTTGATTACATCATCAATGGTTTTGTTGCATTTTTTGGCTCTTTTGGTTATAATTGAGCTTATTTTAGGTTAAGAGTCTGTACATTGAGTTAGTGTCTTTTTGAGGGTAAAATCATCATAATTAGTTATTAATTGTATTCAATTAATTTCTAGGACAATTGATGCCTTAGATTGTCACTTTTTAGTGTAGGACACCTGAGATTGGAGCCAAGGTTGAAGACTCAAGGCACAAAGAGCAAAAAGAGGAGCCTCTGCCATGGTTCACCGCGGCACACTTCTGCCTTCACCGCAGTGAACGTTTACCTTCAATAATGAAACTCTCTGCCATGGTTTGCCACAATGAACCTACCCTTCACCGCGGCGAACCCCTCGTATCAGCACATTCAGACCCGACCATTTTGGGAAAATTTGACTTGCCCACTTCCATGAACTGACCCAAACACATCATATTCAGTTTAGAAACCCTATTTTCAGTATGAATGAGGTCAGACACGGATATTCAGCCACCATCCACGTTTTTCCCTTCATCTTCTCTCATCTCTCCCACCAGAACCCTAATCCCTCACCTTCCACTGTCACCTTCATCCATGGGCAATGCTGAGTCAACTTCAATAGAGATGTTTCTGCACACCATGAGTGGCTAGGCTTCCTCCAGCTCTTGAAGATGGATGATTGGCATGAGTTCTAAGAGCTTAAAAGGTTTATGAATTTATGAATTTCTAGGTCTAGGATTTGTAAATTCTTAGTGAAAGACTTTGATTAATATGTAATCATTAGTTGATGATTCATATTTGTAGTTGGATTGGTTAATGTTGGATTTCATGCTTCAATATATGTAGTTACATATATGTTCTTTGTACCTTTATTGATCCTCTTTATCTGGCATGGTCATGTTTTGATGATGAGTTGATTTTCTATTGCATTGAACCTTTTGCATTAATCATTCTTAATTACACATTAGGGAAGCTTAACAATTTTTCATTAATGAGTTCATTAATGTGAGCATTGGATTCAATGAGTTATTGAGGTTGTTATCAAGAAAACCTAATGAATTTCTAAAACTCCCACATCTTAAGAGAACTATGATTGCCAAGAATCCATTTTCAAGAGGTTTTATTAATTGATTCAGTACTTGATTTCCATCCACTTCATCTTAATCTCCCAAAAATCCAAAAATACATTTACATTCTATTGCATTTTATCTTAATCACAAGTGTCAATGAAAACCCCAACCTTTTCTAGCTCAATTTTGCATAACCTTGGCATTTAGTTAATCTAGGATCATAATTTCGGCTCCACAAGCGAAACGACCCGAGGTTGTGCCTATAGTACAATCCTTGGATTAATTTTGAAATTGGCCCCAAGGTGTAAGCAAAGATAAGCCAAGGCAATTTTTCAAGTGGCGCCTGTAAGGAATTGAAAGACACGTAGCGGAAAATAACTTTAAAATTTTCCAATCCCTTGCCCGGATCTATCGATTGTGTTTAAGTCAAGTAGGAAGAGGTGTTACCTATAGTATTTGAATCATTAGTGGCTCGGGGACTCTGACGTTCGAGATGCCTATGCTCTCTTTTTGTTCGTGAGAAGTCAACAACTCAGATCGGCTTCGTCTACTGGTATCCACACGGACAACGTTCCAATCACGAACGACGTGCTAGTGCCTCTTGTCCTTCTAGGGCTTTTCCGAGAATCCGTCCTCACCGTTTCTATTTTGGCCATTTCTTATCTGTAAACCTTTTGCTCTCTCACACACCTAAAACCCTAGCTCCTAAATATCAAATATATAGGATGCTATCGGTATTATGAAGGATATTGGATTGCAGAATTAATCCTAAATTAATTTCGAAATTAATACAATATCATATATTGCGTAATCTGATAAGAAATCAATTAAATAAATACGGTTTATATTAAATCTGTCTCATAGATTTAATTCACCTATTCATTTAATTCAAAATAAAGATATGATAGAATTATATTTGATTTATTCTAATAAATCAAATTTGAGATGTTATATTATACCATATCAAATTTAAAAGTGATAGAGATTTCATTTATCCTTATAAATCAAATCTTATAAATATCTCTTATATCATATAATATATATATACGCGAATTTATATATATATACACTCCACCCTAGATTATTCATTGAATCTGAACATATCTTAGATTTAATGAATCTGGACATCATAGCTCGTGTTGGGCTATCT
This sequence comes from Neltuma alba, assembly GCF_004799145.2. NCBI lineage: Eukaryota > Viridiplantae > Streptophyta > Magnoliopsida > Fabales > Fabaceae > Neltuma > Neltuma alba. The sequence continues at coordinate 64,129 of NW_021632178.1, read as the reverse complement.
TGAAAAGTTTTAAAACTTACACTTTTTGCTTCTTTTTCTGTGTATACATACTTATACTAATCCATACACTTGCATCCATCACAACTCATACTTTTATCTGACTTTGTATGCTGCAAGTCAATTTTGTTTGCTGTTTCTCTTGTGACTCTTTTCTTGCATGCCACGAAAAGCAAAACTTGTGCCCTATAACCCTGAGATTGAGAGAAAACTCAGAGAGATAAGAAGAGAGAAAAGAGTTGAGGGGACAAGTGAGTTAGTGGTTGAACAAGAAAACATTTTTGTGGAATCTAACCTATCTAGTAGTGAGAGTGAGCCTACTGATCAAGAGATAATGGCTGATTTACCACCTAACCACCCTAATCCTAACCCCAATGCCAACTAAGTTAGGAATGGAGGCAATGAAGGGAATGGAGAACAAGAGAGAGTGGGAGAAAATAATGGGAACCCTAGAAGAAGAAAATTAGGGAAGCAACCACATCTGATGTCAATTTTGACCCATTTACTGCTGCTTGTCCAAATTTTAAAGTTAATTTTGAAATTAAAGGATTATTGATTAACTCCCTTCCAAAATTTCATGGCTTGATAGGAGAAGACCCATATCTTCATTTGCAATCCCTTTCTATGATCTGCCAGAGTATAAAGCTTGTGGGAGCATCGTTAGATCAAGTGCTATGGAAGGTTTTCCACCTATTATTGGAGGGTAAAGGTAGAGAGTGGTATATGAGCCTTCTAAGACACGTAGCTGATACATATCACAGTTGGGGGAACTTAAGGAAAGTGTTCTTGGAGAAATACTTTTCGGCTTCTCGTACTTCATCAATGAGGAAGGAGATCTATTCTACCAAGCAAGACTAAGATGAATCTCTCTATGATTATTGGAATAGATTTTAGGACATGCTTTCAAGATGCCCACATCATCAAATTCCTGATGAACAACTAGTGCAGTATTTCTATGATGGGTTGAAGAACCAAGAGAAGGGTATGTTGGATGCTGCATCAGGAGGATCTTTGATAGACTCCACTGCTAAGGAGGCTTGGGATTTGATTAAGAAGATGGCCCTCAATGATCAACAATACATTGTGAGAGATACTAGAGGAGTACATGAGTTGGGAGCTACTTCAGTTCACAATAGAAGAATAGACACTTTGGAATCAAAGATGGATTCGTTAGAAAGCACAATGACCTCTCAACTGTCTGTAATCATTGCGGAATTGAAGAATATGAATGTGCATAGACTAGTACCCCCTATGGATATTACTACCCCTAATTGTGAGACTTGTGGCTCGGTTATGCATATTTCTAGCGTATGTCCAGCCCGTTATGAGGATGTATCTGTAGTCTACCAAGACCGTCCAAATCAAAAGTGGGACCCTTACTCCAACACTTATAACGAGGGATGGAAGGCAAACCCTCGATTGGGCTGGAGGAATGATGATAGTAGACCTCCAAACAAATTTCAGAAGAGTGGAGGAGCTGGTCCATCTTCAAACCAGTTCCAAAACCAGTCTCAAGCCCTAACCGTCCCGCCCAAGGATGATACCAACCATCTCCTACACAATATGATGGCCTTAATGAAGGAAGAAAGGGCTGCTAACGCTACTCAGTTCAACTCCATTCAACAAGACTCATCCAAGAATGATGCTAGATTTAGTGCTTTGGAAAAGAGGATAGAACAGTGGGAAACTAAGTCTGAGAACATCAACTCCTATGTAACTCAGTTGTCCAACAACATGAGTGAGCAACAAGCAAGGAGCAGTGACGCTATTCCCTCTAACACTGTTATCAATCCTAAGGGCTTAAATGCCATTACCCTTAGGAGTGGGAAGCAAGTGAATTTTAGAGAAGAGGAGGATGAAGTTATAGATGAGGAAATCTTGTGTGATGAGCTGCCACAAGCATCTTCAAAGGTCAAGAATTCTGAAAGCTCAAAGGAAATGAGGCTAAAGTTGAAAGAAGCCCCAAAAGAACATGATGGCAAGGGTAAAGCTGTGGAATCTGAGCCAAGCAATCATGGAGCCTCAAGCAAGGAAGGTAAGGAGGTAAACATCAATGAACTACCTTTTCTCATACTTATTTGAAAAATGTTAAAATGGGTAAGGAGAGGCAAGATCATGAGTTGCTTGAGACATTTAGGAAAGTAGAAGTGAATATACCCTTGCTTGACCTGATTAAAAAGATTCCTAAGTATGCTAAGGTCTTAAAAGAATTATGTACTCAAAAGAGGAGATTTAAACCTAATGAAAGAGTCCAATTATCCTCTAATGTGTCTGCATTGTTTAAACCCCAAATTCCTGTAAAGTGTCAAGATCCTGGATCTTTCACTATCCCTTGCACTATAGGAAAGGTTACTATAGGGGGAGCCCTGTTAGATCTAGGTGCAGCCATTAATGTCATGCCTAAGTGTATACACCTCTCTAGGAGTCAAGACTCTTAAGTCTACTACTGTTGTGCTCCAACTAGCTGATAGGACTATTAGGTATCTTGAGGGCATTATTAAAGACATTTTAGTCCAAGTTAAGGGATTGGTGTTTCCTGCTGATTTTTATGTGCTTGACATGTCTTCTAAACTTGTAAATGACACTACACTCATCCTTGGTCGACCTTTCTTAAGGACTGCTAATACCATGATTAGCATGAAAGAGGGCACCATAACTATGGAGGTGGGTGATAATAAAGTTTCTTTTAACATGTATGAAGCAATGAAACATCCTTATGAGGACTATTCACTTTTGGGGGTTAACATGATAGACATTGCTGTTGAGGATGCTTGCTCTGAAGTTGAATTGCAAAATGACTCTTTCTATTCTGATCTTTACACTGATGATTCTATTGATGAGAATGAATCCATTTCTTCCTTTTCATCTCTTTACTCTACACCTTCTACTTGTTCATGTGGTGGTGATGTTACATGCCTTGATTGTACTGTGGTTAATTGCATGCTTTCTATCCCACATACATTTTCTGTTTCCTCCCTTGACTCCAAGTTAGACTGTGATTCCTCTATTGTCAGTGATGATTCCCTTGGGGAAAGGTTTCCTGTTGTTGTTTCAGATATGGGGGAAGATGTCATGGAGAAGAATCCCTCTAAGGCGGTTGCTGTAGATCAACTAGAAGTTGGTTCAATGCTTGGAGAGGAAGTTAACTACAAGGCTGAGGAACTATCATTGGTTGAAGAAAAGGGGAGTAATCTGTTCTCTCTTGAACTTCATAAATTGATTCCTTCTATTGTGCAACCACCTACACTTGATTTGAAACCCTTACCACCTACTTTGAAATATGCTTTCCTTGAGTCTAATAAACAACTACCTGTTATAATTGCTAACTCACTGTCTGAGAGTGAGAAGAGAGACTCTTGTCTGTTTTGAGGGAGCATAGAAGGACAATAGGTTGGACACTAGCAGATATACCAGGAATTAGTCCTGCTGTGTGCACACATAGAATTTTACTGAGTGAGGAATCAAAACCAGTGAGACAACCCCAAAGACGATTGAACCCTCTCATATTGGATGTAGTTAAGAAAGAAATTACTAAATTGTTGAATGCTGGGATAATATATCCAATTTCTGATAGTGAGTGGGTCAGCCCGGTGCATGTTGTGCCAAAGAAGAGTGGGGTAACAATAGTAAGGAATGAAAGAGATGAGTTAATTCCTACAAGGGTTCAAAACTCATGACGTGTGTATATAGACTATAGGAGACTTAATGATGTAACACATAAGGATCACTTTCCTATACCCTTCATTGACCAAATGTTGGAGAGATTAGCTGGTAAATCACATTACTGCTTTTTAGATGGCTTTTTCGGCTATTTTCAGGTACCCATAGCCCCCGAGGATCAGGACAAAACCACTTTCACATGCCCCTTTGGTACCTTTGCTTATCGAAGGATGCCATTTGGGTTATGTAACGCTCCAGGCACCTTTCAAAGGTACATGATGGCGATTTTTAGTGACCTCTTAGAGCACAATATAGAGGTTTTCATGGATGATTTTACGATTTATGGGGAGAGCTTTGATCAATGCCTCAATAGCCTAAGGCAGGCTCTAGATAGATGCATAGCCAAAAATTTGTTTTGAACTTTGAGAAATGTCATTTCATGGTGGGTAGTGGCATAGTATTAAGTCACCTCATCTCTAGTAAGGGGATTGAGGTTGATAAGGCTAAAATTGAAGTTATCTCATCTTTGCCTTACCCCACCTGTCTTAAAGATTTGAGATCTTTTCTTGGACATGCAGGGTTTTATAGGCGCTTTATTAAAGATTTTAGTAAAGTTGCTTTGCCCCTTTCTACTCTTCTTAAAAAGGATGTTGAATTTAATTTTGATGAAAAATGTAGACATGCCTTTGATACTCTCAAGTCTATGCTTGTTTCACCTCCTATTTTGACTGCACCCAACTGGAATTTACATTTTGAACTCTCATGTGATACTTCTAATTGTGCAGTGGGTGCTATGCTTGGCCAGAAGGAGGAGAAGCAATCTAGAGTCATAGCCTATGCCTCTAAGACACTCGACCTAGCTCAAGTCAACTATACCACCACTGAGAAAGAAATGTTTGCCATTGTATTTGCTTTAGATAAGTTTAGACAGTATCTAATCAATTCTTGAGTGGTTGTGTATACAGATCATGTAGTTGTCCGCTATCTACTTAAAAAGCCACAATCTAAACCAAGATTGATCAGATGGGCTTTACTGCTTCAAGAGTTCGACATTGAGATTAAGGATAGACCTGGGGTAGTGAATCAAGTAGCTGATCACCTGAGTAGGCTACCAGAGGACACAAGAGGAGTAGATTCTTCTGACTTGACTTGTGACTCTTTTATTGATTCATCTTTATGTTTTGTGGTTACTATAGAGCCTTGGTATGCTAATATTGTCAATTATCTCATGTCTGGACTCACTCCTCCCTTTATGTCTAGATTTCAGGCACAAAAGCTTCATAGCGAGTCAAAGTATTACATATGGGATGCCCCTCATCTGTGGAGGATGTGCAGTGACCAAGTGATACGGAAGTGTGTGCCAAAGGAGGATTTTAAACCCATTATTTCAGCTTGCCATTCCATGGTTTGTGGTGGTCATTTTAGTGCAAGGAGGACATCTAGGAAGGTCTTAGATTCTAGATTTTAGCCTACCCTCATCAAAGATTCTTTTACATTTTGTGGATCTTGTGACAAGTATCAGTGATTTGGGGGGTTGGGAAAAAGACATGAGATGCCTCAACAGCCCCTTCTGTTTTGTGAGATTTTTTAGGTTTGGGGAATTGACTTTATGGGAGCCTTTCCTTCTTCTTTTGGTTTTATATATATTTTATTAGATGTAGATTATGTATCCAAATGGATTGAAGCTATACCTTATAGAAAAGATGATGCCCCAACTGTTCTTAGATTTCTAAAATCACACATTTTTTATAGGTATGGGATTCCTAGGGCTATAGTGAGTGATCAGGGAACACATTTTTGTAATAGGATAGTCAACAACCTGTTGTCCAAATTTGGTGTCACTCATAAAATCTCCACCGCCTATCACCCCCAAACCAATGGTCAAGCTGAACTATCTAATAGGGAAGTGAAGCATATTCTGGAGAAAATGGTTAAGCCATCCAAGAAGGATGGAGCTCACATTTAGAAGAAGCATTATGGGCTTACCGGATTGCATACAAATCACCCATTGGCATGTCTCCCTACTGTCTAGTTTATGGAAAGCCATGTCATTTGCCAGTGGAGCTGGAACACAAAGCATATTGGGCCGTCAAGCAGTGCAACATGAATATAGAGTCCTCTGGTATGGAAAGGAAGCTGCAATTACAAGAGTTGGAGGAGATTAGACTTGAAGCTTATGAGAACTCCAGACTCTGCAAGGAAAAGACCAAATTTGTGCATGATCGGGGTATCTCGAGAAAGGACTTTAAGGAAGGCGATAAAGTGTTGTTGTACAAGGCTCGGTTTACTTTCAAGCAAGGAAAATTCAACACCAGATGGGATGGGCCATACACAGTCACTAAAGCGCACAATTTCAGTATGGTGGAGCTATTACATAAGGAGACCGGGGCCAGATTCAAAGTTAATGGCCATCTACTGAAGCTCTACCATGAAAATCAGAAGCCTCCTTAATTCCTGGGTCGTTTCTTTCCTTCACTCATTTACATGCTTTTGCTTAATTATTGATCTTGCTATGTTTTTGCATTGTATGTTGAACGAGTGTGGGGGAGAAACCATTTCAGTAGTATAGTAATGTAGTTGTTGTTTGAATTTAATAAGACCCCTTGCAAGTTCTGATCTCTATCCTATCTGATTTTGTGCTTACTGATAATGTGGTGCTTGTAATGAATTATATGAATCAGATTGATTGAGAAAGCTTGTTTATGGTATACTGCTTAATCATGGACTTATTGAGCACCCTTTTGATCTATTTTGATGCACTTTAAAGTTTTTGAAGTATCCAGCTACCTCTGTTGTTTGTGTGTTGTGTTTCTCTGTTGTTTGGGTGTTTTTGTGTTGTTCTGTGCTCTCTGTGACATTTCGTTGTGGCAAACCTAAGCCTTCGCTGCGGCAAAGTGGTCTGTGTCTGTTAGGTTGCTCTCTGTGACCTTTCACTGTGACAAACTCCAGCCTTCGCCGCGGTGAAGGTCACCAATTTCCTGGTGTTGCTCTTGGGATGGTTTCGCCGTGGCGAACTTGTCATTCAGCGCTGATCAGTTTCGTTTTTCCCTATTTTTCCTTATGAAATTCCCCTTTTGCCCCCATTTTTGCCTCACCCACTCTCTTCTATTGAACCCATTTCCTTCTTTTCCCATCCCCATTCCATTAAACCCCAATATCCCCTCCACCCCTTTCAATTCTTAAAACAAAATCGTCGGTCCCCTCATTCTTTGCCCCACTCCCTCTCAAACACAGGCGAAACCCCTCTTTGCCTTCACCCTTCAGACCGTCGATCTCCACCCTTCTCCATTCCTCTCAGTCGCCCTCTCCCTCTCTCCTCTTCTCCCTTTATCTCTTCCCTCTTCAGTTTTTCCACTCTTTCTCTTCCTCTATTCTCCAGTCTGTGCTGAAGCCCTCTTCCTCCTTGGTTGTGGTATAGTTTTCTCTCTTCCTTTGTTCTTTCTTTTCTTTTACTTCTGTTTAGTTGTTAGTTTGTTTATTTGTTCTGCTATTGTGTTGTTGGGTTGGGTTATTTTGATGTTAGATTGTAGTTACGTACCTCTTAGGCTATCTAATGATTCATGGTGCATTTTGTATTTCTTTAATCTCTTTACTTAATTCTGAAAGTTTTTGATAAACTGAAAACCTATGAATCATTACATAGCCATTTGCTACTGTCTAGGTTGTGATTTTGGTTTTTCCGGGGTAGTGCTCGTTGCTATTTGTTTGGTCTTTGTTTAGTGTGTTTTGTTTCTTGTGTTCAGAATATGCCTCGTACTAAGAACCTTGCGCCTGTGTCTAAATCTGATTCGGGGGATGAGTATACCTTTGAGGAGTTACACCAAAAGATTGACCAAAGACCCCTCCTTAAGGAGCGACCTTTTCCCTTAGGCCCCCTGATCACCCTTTTGTTCGCTAGCTCCGTGCCTCCCAATTGACCGGTTTGGTCCAAAAGCGTTCTATGGGTAATGACGCTTTTGTTCACCATTTTTACACCTATGCCCGTTTCCATGGTTCCATGGTCGTCGACTTCCGCAATGTCCTTGTCTGCCATTCCTTTACCGTTGACAACATCCGTTTCCATTACCGCCTTCCCCCTTGTCGCCATTCGGGTTATTCGGCTTACAGAGACAATTACCCTTTTGATGATGTGGTCCAAACCTTGTGTCATAAAGGAGCAACTTGGCATCACCCCCGTACTTCTGAGCAATACCTTAAGCAATCTGAGTTCCGACCTGAGGCTCACCCTTGGCTGTATTTTGTCTGCAACAACCTAGTACCCACCACCCACCTAGCCAATGTTCCAAAGCATCAAGCCCTTTACGTTTACCTTCTCATGACTAGCCGATCCTTTGATGTAGCCGACACCATTTACTCAGCCCTCCATGATGCCATCAATACTTCTAAACTCACCAACAGTATCATTTTTGCCCACCTAGTCACTGACCTTTTCCGTGTTGCCAATGTCCCTGAGCATAACAATGACAGCTACTTTGAGCCAGCCCTTTTGTTTCGTTATGATCACCTTAAACAGCATGTCATTGGACCCCCTCCACCCATCCACCCTGTGTATGATGTTGGTGCAGCGCATGCAGCCAGTGCACCAGCTCCTAAAGCTCAAGAAGAACAGCAAGATCCAAAAGCTCCTGAACCTGTCACTTTGGACACCTTGGCTGATGATATTGATGAGCTGGCAGACCATGTCCACCAGTCGCGAGTCACCCTCCTTCGTGAGATGAAGAGGCAGAAGGACCGTGATGCTCTGTATGATCGAGACCGACGTTACCGCTGTCGTGTGGATGCCCTGATTGCTAACCGGTTGAACTTCATCCTACCTCTCGAAGAGGAAGACACTCAGAGCAGAGCTAGGACATCTGGAGCAGGCACTTCTGGTGCAGGACCATCCGGGTCTGGGGCGGATGATATGGGACACAGTAGTAGCTCTTTGCTTGTGTTTTGTTTTTTTATTGTTCTTTGTGTTTTTTTTTAGTTAGTGTAGCTAGTTACTTGTTAAACTTTTTGGTTGTTACATTGGATGTTGTTTGACTCTTTGGCTACTGATGGCCTTTACATTTTGCTATTACTCTTAAATTGGTCCCAACTTCTATTTTTCTTTTCCTCTTTGTTTTGCATTCAACCTATCACCTTCTCCCTCCTTTTTGTGAATTCAATGTGTTGTGCTTCACTTCCGGTTCACTTTGTGATTGGTTTGCCTATACCGGTTCAAACATTGAGGACAATGTTGTGTTTAAGTGTGGGGGAGGGACCTATTGTGGAAAGTTCAATTTGTACTAGTGCTTTTAGAAAACTTTCCATGGTTTTAAATGAGGGTTGAACTTGGACTAGTTATTCTCATGTTTTTGACAGATAGTAAATGATGATATGCTTTGAAATTAGGACTATGTGGTTTTTAACCTTTCAGATTGATTAATTGTGATTTTAGCCTTGTTGGAAGGATTTTTGGGCCTAAAGTTATTAAATTGAGTGACTCTCCTTATTTCTTATTTCTCTAGAACTTGTTTTAATTCTTAATCGAAGCTTAGTGAATCAATTTTTGTAAAAATGATAGAGCCATTCGATTTCAAACCCTTGCTTCCCAAACACAAACCCAATCATTTTACCATTGTAAACCCCTTTGGACCTTCATCTTGAGTTCATGCATGCAATTATTTTGTCATTATAGAACCAAAAAAAAAAAGTTGCTCCAATAAAAAAAATAAAAATAATAAAGAAAAGAAAAAAAAAGAGAAAAAGCAAAGAAAAGAAAGGATAGAGATATAAAAATTATAAAACAAAAATAAGTAGCTTCTCTCCTTACTTTTGTTTAGGATAATTCTGTTTTAATAATTTGTATGCTTGTATTCACTTCCATTTTCATTCTCATTCCATTCATTTCATTTGGTCTTCATTCAAATTCTCACCCCTAAAAGTCCTCTTGATTTGCAAAGTTTGCTTCCTGTGGTGGAGAGGTAGAATTATTACAAGCCTATGGTAGAAATTGGATTGAGTAGACTTAGAGTGAAATAATCCCAAAACAAGTGAGTTAAGAGCAAAACACTTATCCGTGAGATAGATCTCTTTTGATCAATCTTTTGAGTTAATTGTCCATTGTGCTTATTTTCTTAGCATATCCTTGTTTTACTGTTGTCAACTCTTGTGAGAATTTCTTACTAATCTTTTACTTTCATCTTTAAGCATGGTAGTGTTTCTCTTTGTGCTAGTATCTCTTTGAATTATTTTTGAGCTTTGTCCAGGAGTATAAAGGTCTAAGTGTGGGGGAATTTGATTGAGCTCAAATTATTCTTATCTTTTGATTACATCATCCATGGTTTTGTTGCATTTTCTGGCTCTTTTGGTTATAATTGAGCTTATTTTAGGTTAAGAGTCCGTACATTAAGTTAGTGTCTTTTTTAGGGTAAAATCATCATAATTAGTTATTAATTGTATTCAATTAATTTCTAGGACAATTGATGCCTTAAATTGTTGCTTTTCAGTGTAAGACACCAGAAATTGGAGCCAAGGTTGAAGACTCAAGGCACAAAGAGCAAAAAGAGGAGCCTCTGCTATGGTTTGCCGCGGCACACTTCTGCCTTCGTCGCGGTGAACGTCTGCCTTCAAGAATGAAACTCTCTGCCATGGTTTGCCGCGACAAACCTACCCTTCGCCGCAGTGAACCCCTCGTATCAGCACATTTAAACCCGACCATTTCGGGAAAATTTGACTTGCCCACTTCCATGAACCAACCCAGACACATCATATTCGAGTTAGAAACCCTATTTTCGGTATGAATGAGGTCAGACACGGATATTCAGCCACCATCCATGTTTTTCTATTCATCTTCTCTCATCTCTCCCACCAGAACCCTAATCCCTCACCTTCCATTATCACCTTCATCCATAGGCAACACTGAGTCAACTTCAATGAAGATGTTTCTGCACACCATGAGTGGCTAGGCTTCCTCCAGCTCTTGAAGATAGATGATTGGCATGAGTTCTAATAGCTTAAAAGGGGAGTTTCAGTTTCATCTTAGTTTTAGCTATGTATTTATGAATTACTAGGTCTAGGATTTGTAAATTCTTAGTGAAAGACTTTGATTAATATGTAATCATTAGTTGATGATTCATATTTGTAGTTGGATTGGTTAATGTTGGATTTCATGCTTCAATATATGTAGTTACATATATGTTCTTTGTAGCTTTATTGATTCTCTTCATCTTGCATGGTCATATTTTGATGATGAGTTGATTTTTCGTTGCATTGAAGCTTTTGCATTAATCATTCTTAATTACACATTAGGGAAGCTTAACAATTTTTCATTAATGAGTTCATTAATGTGAGCATTGGACTCAATAAGTTATTGAGGTTGTTATCAAGAAAACCTAATGAATTTCTAAAACTCCCACATCTTAAGAGAACTATGATTGCCAAGAATCCATTTTCAAGAGGTTTTATTAATTGATTCAGTACTTGATTTCCATCCACTTCATCTTAATCTCCCAAAAATCCAAAAATACATTTACATTCTATTGCATTTTATCTTAATCACAAGTGTCAATGAAAACCCCAACCTTTTCCAGCTCAATTATGCATAACCTTGGCATTTAGTTAATCTAGGATCATAATTTCGGCTCCACAAGCGAAACGACCCGAGGTTGTGCCTATAGTACAATCCTTGGATTAATTTTGAAATTGGCCCCAAGGTGTAAGCAAAGACAAGTCAAGGCAATTTTTCACCCACAGACAGACGGTTAGACAGAGCGAACCATACAGACACTAAAAGATATGTTGAGAGCCTGTGTGTTGGATTTCAAAGGTAACTGGAATGACTATCTGCCGTTGGTAGAATTTGCTTACAGTAACAGTTATCACTCCAGTATACAGATGGCTCCGTATGAAGCTTTGTATGGTCACAAGTGTAGATCCCCATTGTGTTGGATAGAATTAGGGAAGCGAAAGCTATATGGGCCAGACCTAGTCGAGCAAACAACTGAAAGGATAAGGTCGATTAGACAGAAACTGCTCACGGCCCAAAGCAGACAGAAAAGTTATGCAGACATTTGGCAAAAGTCTTTGACCTTTGATATAGGAGACCATGTATTCTTGAAGGTGTCTCCGACGACGGGAGTAGGGAGGTCTTTAAAATCAAAGAAGTTGTCACCAAAATACATCGGACCTTTCCAAATTCTGTCAAAGGTAGGACCGGTGGCATATAAGGTAGCCCTACCCCCGAACCTTAGTCAGATACATGATGTCTTCCATGTATCCCAGCTAAAGAAATATCAGCCAGATCCCTCTCATGTTTTGGAATATGAAGATGTTACACTACGAGATGACCTAACTTGGGAGATCAAACTAGTAAAGATCATTGATCGTCAAGTAAAGCAGCTGAGGCGGAAATCCATCCCAATGGTTAAAGTCATCTGGGAGAATTTGGCACAAGAAGAAGCAACCTAGGAGAAGGAAGATGACATGAAAGATAGTTATCCCGAACTCTTCGAATAACGTACATTTTAAATTTCAAGGACAAAATTTATTTTAAGGGCGAGAGAAATGTAACATCCTAAAATTTGAAACCATAGTAATGGTGATGAGAGCCTTTTTGTCGTTTGCCTTGGGGTTCTCAATCAAAAATAAATCCAAGCTATGCAGTATAGAGCAAACTCAGGTCGTTTCACTTTTCAGAGCCTTTATTAATTACCTAAGCTAGACTAAATGCCATGCAATGAAATGAAATGGGGTTTTGGGTTTTTAAGATTTAAATGAATGGGGCCTAAACTAAATGCAATGAAAACAAACCTAAGATACTATATTTTTGGTGTTTTAAGATAATAATGATGGAATGGAAATGAACGATAGGAAATCTCTTGAAAATGGTTTTGATGGCAATCATAGTTCACTTAAGATATTGGGAGTTTCACAAATCCATTAGGTTTTCTTAATAACAACCTCAATAACTCATTGAGTCCAGTGTTTAAATCAATGAACTTCATTAATGAAAACATTGTTAATCTTCCCTAATGTGTAATTTGAGAATGATCATGCAATTGGCTCAATGTAACCCACAATCAACTCAGTATCAAAACATGACCATGCAAGATAGGAGAGAATCATTAGAGTTACAAAGAAGCATATATGTGACCACATATATTTAAGCACAAAATTCAACATCAACCAATCCAAACTACAAATGTAAATCATTAACCAATGATTACAGAATCAACCAAAGTGTCTCACTAAGAATTTACAAATCCTAGACCTAGGAAATCATAAATACATAGGTAGAAACTAAAGATTGAAACTGAAACTCCCCTTTGAAGCTTGGAAACTCATGCTACTCCACCATCTTCAAGAGTTGATAAACCCTAGCTCGCCATAGCCTTAGAATCAGCTCCAACCAGAGTTAAATCTTCAGCTATAGCAATCAGGAGATGAAGGAAATGAGGTGGGATGAAGAAAGAGTGCAGGAAATGGAAGGGGAAGAAGATGGTGAAGGGAATTGAAAGACGACGCGCAGCGGAAACAACTCGAAATTTTAAAACTTTCATTCCCTTTCCCGGATCTACCGATCGCGTTTAAGTCAGGTAGTAAGAAGCATTACCTTTAGGCGTTCGATTCCCTGGTGACTTGATGATTCGGCCGTTCAGGATGCTTCTGGTGCCTCCTTTGTCGTTCGAAGTCGACAACTCCGGTCGGCTTCCTCTACCGGTATCCACACGAGTAGCCCTCAACCTCGAACGGCGTGCTAGTGCCTATGTCCGTCTAGGGTTTTAGGAATCCGTCCTCTCTCCTCTCTTTGCCGTCTCTTAGGTGTTGGTTCTCTTTTTTTTTTAAACCCTAGCTCCTCATATCAAATATATAGGATGCTATATAGGTTTAATTAATAATATTTAATTTCGAAATTAACTCTAAATTAATTCCGAAATTAATACAATATCAAATATTGCCTAATCAGATAAGAGAACAATTAAATAAATATAGTTTAAATTAAACCCGTCTCACAGATTTAATTCACTTATTTATTTAATAAAGAGATGACGGAATTAATTTGTATATATTTAATTTATCCTTATAAATTAAATCTAACAATTAATACCTTTTATATTTATATATATATATACGAATTTATATATATATATATATACACACGTCCACCCTATATTATTCATTGAATCTGGACATATCTTAGATTCAATGAATCTGGACATCATAACTCGTGTCGGGCTATTTTGTGTGCGACCCTGTAGGCCCATATGAAGTTGGCAGTGGGCCATTAACTATAATGACCCACAAGTCGTAAGCGGTCTCTAGCAAGACATCACGACTACCCAAAACATATGAGGATCATTGAACGATGCAACCTTTCATACAACCATATCACGTCCCTTTTGTCACACGACATTTTGGTCATGGATGAGGCATGGAGAATGTCATCCTCCTATTCATGACCGTTACTTTCTCGATCCCTGAGTAGTCTGAGTATAGAAACGGAACTACCTTTCCATTATAGTATGGCCATACATTTCTCAGACTCACTCATCGAGGGGCCCAGTAATGTCTCTCTACGAATGTGAGGGACAAATTCCATCTTGACCATTCACATTCCTCCGCATGAAAAACCACTAAGCCTGAACACAGTCTTTATGATCACTCGGTCAAAAGTGACTTTTGACTAGGTCAAAGCTAAGCGTTTCTCATGTAGGAATCCATGATGATCTCAGGTCAAAGGGCATAGTGACGTGGTTTGTATATGAGAGAAGCTTATGACTTAACCCATGCAGCTCTCTCATAGCGGGTCGGTCCAACACCTTGTACTCTTACATGTGCCTATGACTTTAATTTATATCTCTATATATCTTTAAAGTCATACTGGTCTTATTTCATCTTTGGTCCCACATAGATGACCGACCAGGGACATTTAGGATAAACCATGAGTTATCCAAGGATAGTTACCACAGAAAACATACAAATAATATGATAACGTAATTAATAAATTCATAAATTAACAATGTTCAAAACATAATGATTGGCCCCTAGGGCACAATTTCCAACAGATGGAGATGGAGAGGCAAGAGGATGGGAGAATAGAGGTGTTGTTGATGATAGAATGGAGTTCTTCCTCGAAAATAGGGTTTTTAAGGGTTTTAGGGGTCCATCTGGGTCGGATCATATAAGTAAAGGGTCTATTTTTGCATTCTGGATCCGAATCTGACGTTATTGATACGAGAGAGTTTGCCACGGCGAACTATTCCAGAGAAGAATTTTAGTGAAATGTTGAGAGTTTGCCGCGGCGAACTCAAAAGTTTGCCCTGGCAAACTATTCCAGAATAGTCACTAATGCACATTTTCAGACTTTTTGCCACATCACAGCATTTTCTTGGAAACTCTCATGTTGTGTAATGCTTTAGTCTTCAATCTTGGCTCTAATTCTCAAGTGTCCTACAATAAAAAGGAACAATTTAAAGCATCAATTGTCCTAGAAATCAATTGAATACAATTAATAACCAATTATGACAATTTTACCCTCAAAAAGACACTAACTCAATGTAACATCCAAAGTTTTAGGCCTAGAAGTACTAGTAATAGCCTAAATTAGATAGGCTATCAGACCCCTTTTTAGCAGAAGTCCCAAAGATGGGAAAGGAAGTCAAAGTAGTTTCAGGGACTAAACTGCAAAGTAAAAGTTTTAAGGGACTAAAGTATAATTAAGGTTAGAGGCTTCAGTAAAGTCTCGAAGGCCTAAAAAGAGAAAAGAGGCTAGATACCGGCCAATGGGTAAGTTAGAAACCTCAAAGAGATGGTTCTATGAGGTTAGGCTTAAGCAGGGGTAAAACTGTAAATTCTGAAAGTTATGACCAACAGGGGTAAAAATGGAAGAGTACGCAGAGAATTCCAAGAAAATCCCAAAAAATGGGAAATAATATTCTAAGACTCTTCTATGAAGAGAAAAGATGAAAATACCCCTGAGGCAGCTTAAATGGAATTTATGAGGTTGTGACCGGTATAAAGTATACCGTTTGAGGTAATTATTTGAAATAGCAAGAGACCTCAAAAGTGTATACAAAAATGAGGTTAAAGGGTTGAAAGGTTGTACTAATTTATAAAATTAGTCCCGCAACCAAAAGGCCAGTAGAGTGGCTTTAAGAAATTAAAGAGCCGGTTTTGCCGATAAAAGGGTATTTTGGTAAATGAATTTTTATGCAAGGTTTAAAGGAAGTGTTATGGCCTAAGAAAATTCATAGATATTCTTTAGAATTAAAGGGAATTTATAAAACAGACAGAACAATTTTCTGAGCTCCGAAAGGCCATAAAGAAGGCCGGAGAAACGTGGGCCAAGTAAATTCGGACGAAGCTTATGAAACAAGTTTGATCCAACGGCTAGGATCTAATCTCCCATCTCCTTCACCACTTTCATGACACTTGGCATCTTCTAGAAGGTTGAGGTAAGCATGACGTAATAAGATGATGCAATGATGATGCAAAAGTCTACTTGAACTACCAAATTTGCCCTTACCCTTTCTATTAGCCACCAAGGGCATTTTGGTCCATTCAAGCCAACTTTTTGGCTATAAATAGAGCCTCTTCCCCTTCATATTTTCAGCCAACAAGAGTTTAAGAGGGGAAACTCTGCCAAAATTTAGAGAGAAAAACGTAGGGGTGAAGGCCAAGAAGAAGGAACAAAGTTCAAGCTTCAAGATCAAGGTATGTGGTGGCTGTAGCATCTGATTTGATACCTATTTCGAATTAGTTACTGTTCACATCTGATTCTGAAATTTGGTATGCTTGTAGTACACTCTGTGAGATTTAAATCCATGGGTAGAACACTTCATTTGGATATGTGTACGATTTATGGTGATTTTTCAAAATTAGAGATTGAAATCTGGAAACAGTGTTAAGCTTTTGGAAGGGTGTCGAGTTCCGTACAATTCTGGTACTGTTCTGCGTAGAATTAGTTCCTGAAAATATTTTTCCTTTAAATTTAACTTAATTATCTTTCAGTGAGACTTGGAAGCACTCAATTTGGATTTTTCTAGATTTAATTATGAATTTTGAAAGTTGAGCAAAAATTCTGGAGATTCTGCGTGAACAGTACCCACGAACCAAAATTTCCAGATTTGGTATTCTTGAATCTAAAGCCATCTAAAGTGGTCCTAATTGACAGGAAATAGATCATAAGGATGTAAAATGATAAGATTTATGTTAGAAAAGCTAGAAAGAAAACCCTAAGACTAAGAGAAAGGGTTGAGGTTCAAGAGAGCTAGCTTTGAACTTTATGTAATCTAGTGGTCCTAATAGATTGTATGATCATTATGACTATGTTTAGGACCTTTGGAACATCCAAGAGGATGTTTGATGATGTTGACCGAAAGCTAACATGGTTGGAAAGTCAAGGGAGTCAAAGGAAAAGTAAGAGGAAGGCTTGAGGTGCAAGGTAGTGAACTTACCTATTGTCATTGCTTGATGTTGTATGCTTGTGTGTTGCCATGTACATGTTATTGAATGTTATTGTGACATGTTTTAGCTGCTGTGATTACTATTCATGATGAGTAGATTATGTCTCCATGGCCATGCATCAAGAAGTTAGCTTTGAGCATGCTAGTATGTCACTAATTAACAAGAGAATAAACAAGTTGCGTGTAGTGCATGAGCATCCATTTAGCATGATTAATATGGTATTGTTTGCTACTAAGATTCCCCGAATCTCACCCCCTTCCTAACCAACCATTTAGGTCAATCAATGATGGGCACTAATGGCATGAGAAGCAAGGAGAAGAAGTGGAGAATTATTAAGGCAAATGAATGATATTAATATTCAATGTATAATTCTCCTATGCTGTAAATTATGTTATGAATGCCATTACTTCAATGTATATGCTTAGGATGTTTATGGCATGAATGAAAGTATATGAGTATGAATGAGAAAGATTAAGCCCATGCTATGTATGTCAAAGAAATAAAAAGAATTAAAGTAAGGAGATATTAAAGGATAAAACGTAGGTCCTGAAGCAGTTAGTTTTGAGCTTCAGTTTGACCTACCAAATGAATGAGTTAAATCACGAGATTTGGTAGACCTATAGTGCACATCCCAAGCTTCAAAATGAGTGGTAAATCACCTCATTTGGATGTGTATACGAAGAGATATGAATTTTCAAAGTTAAGGCGCAGAATCTGGAAAGTCCAGATTTTACCAAACGGATAGTAATCTTAATCCAATAAACTGTACGTTTTCCATGAGGATGAGTTCAGTTGAGTATTTTTCCCTTAAAGAGCATTGAAAGATCTTTCCGTAGAATTTTGGAACACCTCCATACGATTTTTCTAGAATTAGTTATGATTTTTCAAAGTTGGACCTGTAATCTGAAAACTGGACAGTGAACAGTAATTTCCCGAAAATTAACGTCCAAATTGAAAATTTTAAGTTTAAGACCATCTAAAGTGGTTTGGAATGGTTCTAAATGACTGCTAAGGTACTATATAAGTAAGGTGTGACACTCAAAGTAAGGACTCTTAATCAAAATTAAGCACAATTATCATCAAAAGGAGCCAAAATCTATGATAAATACCCTTAAAATGATATGAAATAACATAGAACAATTGGGTTCAATCAAATGGGAATGTAAGGAATGAGACATGATCGATAAGCATAAGGTGTGAATAAGTATAAGGTGTGAATAAAATATGGAAACCCAAAATGGGATGAAACCGACTTTATCAAGTCCCTAGGGGTAAAATGGTAATTTTGAGAAAAGTTTTCAAAAACTCCTTAAAAATAGAAAAAGGTGGAATTATGTGTTTTTGAGTCACCTATGATGTTTTGGGAGTGAGAATGGCCCAAAATAAATTTTGGTGAAAATTTCCAAAAAAATAATTATTTTTAGGAAAATAGAGAAAAACAAAAGGAGAATTAAAGTGATACAATTATTTTAATTACCTAAGGACTCCAAAAATTCAAGGAAAAATATGGAAAATGCTGAAAATAATTTATGGACTCCAAAAATTCAAGGAAAAACAAAAAGGGAATTTATAAAATTGTTTCCAAGCATTGAAAATGCTGGAAATAATTTATGGAAAATTTATTTCTGAATTCCTATCGGTAAAGACTTGTTTTCAGAGAAAATGTGAAATAAATACCTGGAGGTCTTGAAAAATTCCCAAAACTTCCAGATCACACTTTTGGAATAAATAGGGATTTATCATGAAAATAAATGGAATTTTTGAAGCCCTTAGCTATTTTTCCTAATAGGGGGCAAAAATTAGGTATTATGTGACCAAATGATTTTTAAAATTACCCTAACCAATTCCATTGCTTCCTAATCAGTTTTTACCAATTAGTTGGCATCCAACAAGGCCTAAATTCTTACCCATCATGACCAGAACAACTGGCTTATGTGCTGGGCAAATTTTCAACCATTAGATCAACTCTCTTGAAATTTGAGTCAAAGCATGTGTGGCTAGAATTGTCCCCTCATTTTGGCCGACTTATGCACTTAATTTTAGGGTAAAAATAGCTGCCCAAGGGTAGGTTTTTGGGAAGTAAATGAGATCTATAAATACCCCTATAATTCACTCAAAATTCAGACAAAAATTGACAAAAGAGGGGAGGTTCTATACAATTATTTTCTTGGCTTCCAAACACCCTTCAAACCAATTCCAATTCAAGGCTAATCATCAAGCTTTAATCCAAAACTCCTTAAGGTATGTTTAGGCTTTAATTTGATGCATTTTTAATGGCCAAATGGTGACTAAAATTGAGGGGGAAGTGCTGTTCCATTTTTGTTTTGCTGGAAGTTCTAGGAGAGGATAGTCATTTGAGTTATGAGCTTGTGTTGTTGTGTATGGTGCTGTTTTGGAATGGATTATGGAAAGGAAACCTCTTAGGGTACAAGAACATTGTTTTGGCCAAACCATGAACTCAAGGATGGGATTTGATTCCATCTGTTTTAATGGTTCCAAGGGATTTGAAATGTGATTTTGTGTAGGCTTGTGCCATGAAAGTATGTTTTAATTCATTGGAATCAAATGTGGAAATTTAAGAACCTAAGGGGGAGATGTTTGGCCATTTTGAATTCATTGATTTAGGATCGAATTTTGATGGTTTTGATGCTTCCATTGAATTCCTTGGGCGTTTTTGTGTAGGGATATGAGGAGGAATTGAATTTGGAAGCATTAAAAATCAAAGTTGGAAATTTTGACATCTTCCTTTGTACAATTCGTTTCTGTTTTGACCAGAACTTTAGGAAGGGATTAGATTTTATAAAATTTGATTTGATATTTGAATTCTACATGAAAAATCATGTAGGAATGGCTAAGGAGGTTTCTTGAATCAAAGGGAAAACAATTAGGCCAAAAATCCAAAGAAAAAGGGTTTAATGTTTAAGTAATGTGGAATGTGTTTGAATAATTATTGAATGATTGGAATTGGTGTTGGTTTGATAGGTACCTTGCCAAATCTTCAAGAAAACATCTTGAACTTAAAGGAAATCAAGGACCAAGTACCAAAAGGTAGCATTGAATTACATTTTGATTGCTTTCATGCTTACATTGATGTGCTAATGTGCATGTGTGCAATGTGTGCCATGATGTGACTAAGCTTTATTGCAAATGTTGATTGCAATGTTTGAATTTTGTTGCCTTGGCATTATGTCCACTGAATATGTGTATGATAGCTTACTTTCCATGGCATAAAAGCATGAACACATAAGCAAGATAAATGCATAAAAGCATTGCATGTAGTGTTTGCATGAATGCATGATAATTGTGATTTTGTGCTACTAGGATTTCTTTGAAATCTCACTCTTATGTTTAACACCACCTAGGAGGGAGTTCAAGCAAGGGCAAAGGCAAAGGCAAAGAAATTGTCCCGGAGGCCTAATGAACAATTAATGCACCCTAATGTAAATTTTGGAACTTGTTATGTAATATTATGACTTTGGAAATGTTTGTTGGATAATAGCTCCTAATGGGAGCCAAGCATGTATGCCTATGTTTAAACATGTGAAAGTATAGTAGAATATATGTTTGCATGTGTTAAGTCCCAAATGATCAAGGATGGGTAAAAGGTTAAGAAAGAACCAAAACAAGTATAGTTAGGGCATGAACTTTCCCTAGAAATGACCAAACTTGGTACATATGAAACAAATAGCAAGTGTTCGAATTTGGATTTGAAATTTGTGATACTTATAGGTCATATTTTTAGTTTTAAACCAAGTGGTAGATCATTAAATTTGGAATTTTTTGGAAAGAGTTATGCCCTTCCAAAGTTAGGCAAAAATACTGAAAATTCCAGAATTTACCAAATGAACCGTGCATAATTGTGTGGAATCTGGTATTGATCTATGAGAAATTGATACCTATGAATATTTTTCCTATGTAGAAATTTTCATAAGATTCGTGTGAGTCTTAGAACCACTCCTTTTCGATTTTTCTACATTTAGTTATGATTTTTCAAAGTTGACCTGATTTTTTTAGGGGTTACATGAATAGTAACCGAAATCAAAATTTTAAATCTTGGTTTTTACCTATTTTTAGCATCATGTAATGATTTTGAATGGTTCCAAATACATATAATGGGGTTTAAAATGAAAGTGTGACAAAATTCTGTTTGAACATAATGCGAAAGAGAAAGATGAAAGGGAAGGAAAAGGCAGGCTCAAAAGTCAAAGCTACACTGCAACCAACAGTGACTTTTCAATTAATATGAATCCATGGAACATTTCTAATGAAATCAATCAATGACATACAATTTAATCCAAGTGAATAAGATATAGAAGACCACACAAGGGACTTAGTGTATCACTCAGCTCACAAGTGTTTAGGGTTCTTTCACTCCATTCACTTGTTCGAATAATCTACCATATGCTTATAATAGCTCTACCTCTCTACCACTCAAATACATGAGCACTCAAGAATCAAGAGGACTTTTGTGGCTTGTAATGTAAAGGATAGAAAGATAGTGCACAAGAATGCACGTGAGTATGCAGTGTAAATCAAAGGATAGAATTCAATAGCATTAATAATGTTCAATTTAAGGGTTGATTTCTTGATCTTGAACTCAAAAGTTGCAAAGGTACTTTTATTCCTTCTTTCTTTTCCTTTCTTGCTTTTTCATTTCTTTTCAACTTTTCTATTCTCTTTTTTTTTATATTTCACATCTTTTTTTTTCTTGTTTCTTTTCTTTTCTCTTTTTTTTTCCTTTCAGTTTTTTTTTTCTTTCGCATCCATGCTTGAGTGTGCACTTCCTTATATCACTCTATCAATTAAATCCATCATAATGCTAGTGAATTCTAAAGGAATGAATGAAATAAGATATGCATCCTTGTAAGAAAGAGGTTATATAATTAGAAGTGAGATCAATGGAAGATTGACTAATAAGGCTCAAATGGGTAGCAAAGGATAAATCATGTAGGGGTTGGCCATTTAGTCTAAGTAGCTATTTTGGATGAATCCCTCAATCATGTTCAAGAGTACTAAATTACATGTAGTCTTGATTAAGAACTAAGACAAGCTCTACAGAGTATAAGAGACAAGCGAATACACACAAAAGAAATGAATATAAAGGCCCGAAGAATTCTTCCAACTAGGCTTTGTCTTCCATATTCATTCACTTAGGCTAAAGAACACATCATGCTTAATCTCAATGCATTAGAAAATTTCACTTCAGGATATTAATTTTCAAATCAAAATCAATAACAAATGCAACATTAAACCTTGAAACAAGCTTAAACCTTCAAAAAGTTTTTGGAAACTGAGCTTTTGCAAAAGACACGCAAATTTAAAAATACAGCATTTACTCCCCCACACTTAATCCTTGCATTGCCCTCAAAGCAAATCTCAAACAAAAGATAAGCAAAGAAAAGGGGTAAACGATAGAATGGACAAAAAACAACAGAATACTCAAAACAAATTGAAAACAGCCTACACTTGCTACTGGGCATGCCCCTCCCCTAAACTTGTTCACAAGTAGAGTTCAAGAATGATACAAGTCAAATAAACACAGACTAACATATGTGAGGTAAGGAAGGGGACAACCTGAAATTATGGTGGATTAAAATTCTCTCTATAGATTTTAAGTAGGTGGCCATTGAACTTGAAAGTATTACCACTCGTCTCATCTACCAACTCTATCATACCAAAATTATGCGCCTTAGTGACCAAGTATGGTCCTTCCCATCTGGTGCTCAACTTTCTAGGTTTAAATGTGAACGGTGCCTTATACAACAACACTTTATCTCCAACCTTGAAAGTCTTTTTTAGAATTTGCTTATCATGAATCATCTTTGTTTTCTCCTTATAGAGCTTGGAATTCTCACAGGCTTCAAGTCTCAATTCTTCAAGTTCCTGTAGTTGTAATAACCTTTCCATACTTGCAGAGTCAAAATCAAGGTTATATGCTTTTACAGCCTAAAAAGACTTATGTTCAATCTTAACCGGTAGGTGACACGTTTGACCATAAACCAACCTATAATGAGACATACCTATAGGGGTTATAAATGCAGTTCTGTATGCCCACAAAGCGTCATCTAATATGGCACTCCAATCCTTCCTAGATGGTTTAACTATCCTTTCCAACACCTTGATTTCTCTATTTGCGTTTTCAGCTTGCCCATTACTTTGGGGATGATAAGGTGTGGATGTCTTATGTGTCACACCATACTTAATGAACAACCCTTATGACAACTTATTACAAAAATGAGTTCCATTATCACTAACTATTGCTCTAGGGATGCCAAATCTAAAAACAATGTTATTTTTCAAAAATTTTGAAACAGTAGTAGCATTATTCTTTTTAGTTTCTATGGCCTCTACCTATCGTGAAAGATAATCAACTGCAAGAAGGATGTAGGTAAAACCCATAGAAGGAGGAAAAGGGCCCATAAAGTCAATACCCCATACTTCAAACATCTTACAGAAAAGCATTGGGTGTTGGGATAGTTCATGTTTCTTAGTTAGGCTACCAGATCTTTGGCAAACATCACAATTCTTGCAATACTCATAAGAGTCTTTAAAGAGTGAGGGCCAATACAAACTAGCTTCTAACATCTTCCTTGCAGTCTTTTGAGCACTAAAATTGCCTCCACAAGTTTGAGAGTGGCAAGCACGCATGATGTCTTGGAATTCTTCATTTGGCACATATCATCAAATGATTTGGTAGCTGCACACTTTCTAAAGGATTGGAGGGTCCCAAACATAGTATTTAGACTCACTCTTGATCTTTTGCATCTGAAAATGAAATAATGAAAAAGGGATTAGACCAGCAACTAAAAAGTTGACAATGTGACAATACCAAGGTTCCATAAGAGACAATGCAGAAATAGAACAATCCTTAAACTCATCACAAACAAAATCTGAATCAATTACTCCTCTTGTAGTTTCTGGTAGGCGGCTTAAATGGTCAGTCACCACATTTTCTACTCTAGGCTTGTCTTTAATATCAATATCAAATTCTTGGATCAACAACATCCACCTTAAAAGCCTTAGTTTGAATTGTGGTTTATTGAAAAGATACTTTACAGCCGAATGATCAGTGAAAATAGTGACTTTAGAGTTAATTAGGTAAGGCCTAAACTTGTCTAATGCAAAAACAATAGAGAAGAGCTCCTTTTCAATAGTTGTGTAATTAGTTTAAGCTTTATCTAATGTTTTTGAAGCATAAGCAATAACCTTGGAAGCCTTACCATCTTTTTATCCCATAACTGCACTTACTGTATTATTAGAGGCATCACAACACAATTCAAATGGTAAATTCCAATTAGGGCATGTCAAAACAGGTGGAGAAGTCAATCTGGACTTAATCTCATCGAAAGATACTTTACACTCATCAGTGCAATCAAAGGGAGCATCTTTTTGCAGTAATTTGGACATTGGAAAAGCCACTTTGCTAAAGTCCTTTATGAACCTTCTATAAAATCTAGCATGGCCTAGGAAAAAGGTAGAGATAAAATTACTTCAATTTTTGCCTTGCCTACCTCTATTCCCTTTTCAGAAATTAGATGACCTAGAACTATTCCTTGTTGTACCATAAAGTGACATTTTTCAAAATTCAAGATAAGATTCCTTTTAACACATTTAGATAGAGCGTTTTCCAAGTTCACTAAGCATTCATCCAAATTATTTCCATAGATGGAGAAATCATCCATAAACACCTCAATCCTATTTTCTAGCAAATCACTAAAGATAGATAGCATACACCTTTGAAATGTGCCCAGTGCATTACAAAGTCTGAATGGCATTCTTCTATGTGCAAATGTGCCAAAAGGATAGGTGAATGTAGTCTTCTCTTGATCTTAGGGTGCAATGGGAACCAGTAGTCTTTCGTTTTCAGCTAAAAATGCATATTTCAGTGTTGATGGCAGGGGTTTAAGATCCAATTTAGGAGATTGAACTACTGAGGGTATCAGTTTCTTGAGCTCCAAGATGGTACAATTATTTTCGGATTGCTTCAAGATTTCAGCACCAAGAACTGTAGCTGTGCACTCATCCTCATATGAGTAATGCTCCTTATTGCGTCCCTGCAACAATGCATTTAAAACACTTATAAATCCATGGGAAAATTCAAATTTAGATGCAGCATAATCTTGGGGAATTCCAATGTCACAAGTGAAAATAGAGTACAAAAGAGTACTCCCTGTGCTATATATATCAGTAAATTTGGTTGTGTTATGACTAATCTCCTAGGTTTGGGGGCAGCTGCAATTTGCATGATTTCTAAGAGATATTGTAGTTCTGCATAATTAAAGAAGCTAAGATCAAGTGACTTATAAATAGGATTTGAATATAAAATATGATAAGAGTTTAAAGAAAAATCCTGTTGTACAGAAAGCTCAGCTTCATGCTCCTTGAATAGGGAGTTTGTTGATGGTTGCACTGAATACTCAGTCTTGAGGACAAGACTTGTGGGGTTTGCATCATCCATAGCTCCTTTGTCATCTAAGAGAGTTAGGCTAGCCGTGCAATTATGATTCAGGTGCCCTTCACCTTCCTCTTTTTGTACAAGAGTTGATTCACTCTCTTGTGCTATTGAGAAATCTACAAGTAATCTTCTTGCAAGTTGTTCATCACTTGACAATGTGGAATTAACATCAATTGAAGACTTAATGGGTGAAACTGAAGACAAATCAGTCCAAGTGGAAAGCTAGCAATTAATTTTAGAATCAATACTAGACACATCATCTAAGTGTAAAGAAAAAGAAGATGAAGGAGAATATATGGAAGAGAAAGAAAGGAAAGAATCTTCAGTATCATCATTGCTATCATGCTTAAAAATATATTCACACTCATTTTCAAGTGACAAATCAATCATATTAAGTCCTAACAGAGAATAGTCCTCATGTGGATGTTTCATTATCTTATACATGTTAAATTGAATTTCTTGACCACAAAATTCCATTTTTATAATCCCGTCTTTCATGCAAATCATGGTATTAGCAGTTCTTAAAAATGGTCTACCTAAAATCAGTATGCTTTTTGATTGAGATCAAATTATTCTTATCTTTTTATTACATCATTCTTGGTTTTGTTCCATTTTCTGGCTCTTTTGGCTATAATTGAGCTTATTTTAGATCAAGAGTCCTTGCATTGAGTTAGTGTCTTTTTGAGGGTAAAATCATCATAATTGGTTATTAATTGTATTCAATTAATTTCTAGGACAATTGATGCCTTAAATTATTGCTTTTCAGTGTAGGACACCTGAGATTGGAGCCAAGATTGAAGACTCAAGGCACAAAGAGCAAAAAGAGGAGCCCCTACCATGGTTTGCCGCGGCACACTCTGCCTTCGCCGCGGTGAACGTATGCCTTCAGGAAAGAAACTCTCTGCCATGGTTCATCGCGGCGAACCCCTCATATCAGCAAAATCAGACCCGACCATTTCAGGGAAATTTGACTTGCCCACTTCCATGAACCGACCCAGACACGTCATATTCGGGTTAGAAACCCTATTTTCGATATGAGTGAGGTCAGACACGAATATTCAGCCACCATCCATGTTTTCTCTTCATCTTCTCTCATCTCTCCTACAAGAACCCTAATCCTTCATCTTCCACTGTCATCTTCATCCATGGGCAACACTGAGTCAATTTCAATGGAGATATTTCTACACACCATGAGTGGCTAGGCTTCCTCCAGCTCTTGAAGATGGATGATTGGCATGAGTTCTAAGAGCTTAAAAGGGGAGTTTCAGTTTTATCTTAGTTTAGCTATGTATTTATGAATTCCTAGGTCTAGGATTTGTAAATTCTTAGTTAAAGACTTTGATTGATATGTAATCATTAGTTGATGATTCATATTTGTAGTTGGACTGGTTAATATTGGATTCCATGGTTAATATTGGAACTTAAGGAAAGCATTCTTGGAGAAATACTTTTCAACTTCTCGTACTTCATTAATAAGGAAGGAGATCTATTCTGCCAAGCAAGACTATGACGAATCTCTCTATGATTATTGGAATAGATTTTAGGACATGCTTTCAAGATGCCCCCATCATCAAATTATGGATGAACAACTGGTGCAGTATTTCTATGATGGGTTAAAGAACCAAGAAAAGGGTATGTTGGATGCTGCATCAGGAGGATCTTTGATAGACTCCACTACTGAGGAGGCTTGGGATTTGATTAAGAAGATGGCCCTGAATCATCAACAATACGGTGTGAGAGATACTAGAGGAGTACATGAGTTGGGAGCTGCTTCAGTTCACAATAGAAGAATGGACACTTTGGAATCAAAGATGGATTCGTTAGAAAGCACAATGACCTGTCAACTGTCTGTAATCACTGCGGAATTGAAGAATATGAATGTGCATAGACCATTATCCCCTATGGATATTACTGCCCCTAGTTGTGAGACTTGTGGTTCGGTTATGCATATTTCTAGCGTATGTCCAGGCTGTTATAAGGAGGTATTTGTAGTCTACCAAGGCCGTCCAAATCAAAAGTAGGACCCTTACTCCAACACTTATAACGAGGGATGGAAGGCAAACCCTCGATTGGGCTGGAGGAATGATGATAGTAGACCTCCAAACAGATTTCAGAAGAGTAGAGGAGCTGGTCCATCTTCAACCCAGTTCCAAAACCAATCTCAAGCCCTAACCGTCCCACTCAAGGATGATACCTGTAACACCTTATGTTTATACCAATTAACTTTCTTTGCGGAAGCATTTGGAATCACTTTTGAAGGCTACAATTGATGAAAAATCAAGTTTGAAAATTTTCATTTACGGGTTACTATTCATTGTCACCTTAAAATGTGACAAACTTCGAAAATTCATAACTAATTGTAGAAAAATTGAAATTGAGTGATTCCAAGTTCTACAGAAAGCTCTTTGGATAAAATTTTGAGGAAAAATAGTTTCTGAACTGATTGCCTTGAAATTCGAGCTCAATTTCCTTTGAAAAAGTTACTGTTCATTTGGTCATTTTCGGATTTTACTGTATTTTTGCCTAACTTTGGAAAGGCATAACTTTCTGCTCGGTTATCAGAATCGGGCAAACTACCCCTCATTTTAAATAGAAACATCAGATCTCTTTGCTTGCCAAATCTTATGACCTAACTCACTCGTTTGATAGGTCAAACTGGAGCTACAAATTCACTGCTCCAGGACTTACGTTTTATCCCTTAACATCTCTTTAATTCTTTTTATTTCTTTGGCATACATAACATGGCCTTACTCTTTCCCGTTCATGCTCATACACTTTCATTTATGCCATAAATATTATAATTAAATACATGGTATCATTGGCATCCATAACATAGTTCACAAAATAGTAGAATTATACATATATCAACAGTCTCATCCATTAACAAGAATAATTCTCCGCTTACTTCTCCTTGCTTCTCATGCCATTATTGCCCATCATTGACTGACCTAAATGGTTGGTTAGGGAGGGGTGAGATTCGGGAGAATCTCAGTAGCAAACACTACCCATAAGCATGCAAGACATAATGCACATGCATGACATGTTATAACATTAACACATGAATGCCATGGAAAGTAAGCTAAAGCATTTCATGCTTCCATAACATATTGCCAAGGCAAAACATAACATAAACTTGCAAACATAACTTTGCAAACATTTCATCATAGCTTAGTCACATCATGGCAACACAATCACATCATGCAAGCATACATATCAAGCACACAGTATAGGTAAGTTCACTACCTTGTAACATGGCTTTCCCCTTGCTTTTCCTTTGGTTTCCTTGTCTTTCCAACCATGTGGACATTCCGTCAACATCACCAAACATCCTCTTGGATGTTCCAAAGGTCCTAAACATAGTCACATTGATCATACAAACCATTAGGACCACTAGATTACATAAAGTTCAAGACTAGCTTTCTTGAACCTCAACCCTTTTTCTTAGTCTTAGGGTTTTCTTTCCAACTTTTCTAACATAAATCTTATCATTTCCCATCCTTAAGATCCATTTCTTGTCAATTAGGACCACTTTAGATGGCCTTAGATTCAAGAATACCAAATCTGGAAATTTTGCTTCGCGGGTACTGTTCACGCAGAATTTCCAGAATTTTTGCTCAACTTTGAAAATTCATAATTAATTCTAGCAAAACTCCAAATTGAGTGCTTCCAAGTCTCACTGAAAGATCCTTAAGTTAACTTTAAATGAAAAATAGTTTCAGGAACCAGTTCTACACCGAACAGTACCGGAACTGTACGGAACTCGAAACTCTTCCAAAAGTTCAACACTGTTTCCAGATTTCAAACCCTAACTTTGAAAAATCACCATAAATCGTACACATATCCAAATTAAGTGTTCTACCTATGGATTTAAATCTCACAGAGTGTACTTTAAGCATGCAAAATTTCAGAATCAGATACGCACAGTAACTAATCCGAAATAGGCATAAAATCAGGTGCTATAACCACCACATACCGTGTTTTAGAGTTTGATCTGGCTTGGAACCACTTGGCCTTTCTTTCTCCCTCTTCTTTCTCTCTCTAGAAACCATTTTGCAAGAGCTTCCCCATGGATTCCTTATGCTTGGACGAAATGGTAGGGAGGGGAGGGGGTATTTATAGAAAAACAGACCGAATCTGGACCGTTAATCTTAAAAATACGTGGCTCGATCTGGACCGTCCATTTTCTCTTTTGATCTTACGGTGACAAGTGTCCTATGACATCATGCTTACCTCATCATGATGACATCATGCTTACATCATCAAGCCACATGTCTTTAATCCGACCGCACACGTGCCTTGCATCCGACCGTACACGTGTCTTCCATCTAGCCGTACACGTAATATTTTCTTTTTCTCATCTAACCGTACACTTGTCACTTTTATGTCCTTTCATCATTTATGGCATTAAAATAGGGAGAAAATAAATGGAAATTCGTGCAAAAATATCTCCTTAATTATTTCTCCACCTATCAAGCCAATCTTGCACCATATCAGATACTTTTCGAGTCCTGACTTACCCTGTACCACCAGGACATGTTCTGACACTATTTTCTCATCTTAATTAAGTACATATATGGTGCCACCTTAGAGGAGCATAGATGAAAATAATTAGCTCTACTGACAGGCTACTTAACCTTACTGAGTCATGCAGTAGAGATTTCGCTATAATGGGTAGACAAAAGATTGTCTAAAATATTCCCATACTGCGTTCTGATTTTTATGCTGTCCATAAATATCTTCTGGTGACTCAGCATGATGACTCGTATCTGGTGACTCAGCATGATGACTCGTAGGTGTCATGATTACGCTTGATGACTCATCATGATGACTCGTCGGTGTCATGATTACGCTTGATGACTCAGCATGCTGACTCAGCATCGTCATGATGGCTTTTAGATATTTTCTTTGGTTTTGTCTCCTATTTAGGGGACAAAATTATTTAATATTTGACTGGAGCATTTTATTCAGTCCAGAGCTCCAAAAATTCATCCAAAAATATCATAAAATTCCTCCTATTCTAGAGAAATTCTGTGAATTTTCTCAGGTCATAACTCAACCTATAGCCCCACTTAAAAATCATTCTTTAAAATGCCTTTTTTGGGCACAACTGGCTTTTAAGTATTCTTAAAGCCATTTTGCTTGTCTTCTAGGGATGAGACTAATTTTATAATTTTCTACAGTCTCTTAGATCATACATCCCCATTTTACCATAATTTTCTGAGGTTTCCTTATGACTCAAACAATTAAATCTACCTCTACATCTTAAATTGAGCCATAAACTTCTAAATTCCTTTTAAGTTACCTCAGGGGTATTTTCATCATCTCTCTTCACAAAAGAGTCTTAGAATATTATTTCCCATTTTCTGGGATTTTCTTAGAATTTTCTAAGTACTTTCCATTTTTACCCCTGATGGCCGTAACTTTCTGAATTTACGGTTTTACCCCTGCTTAGGCTCAACCTCATAAAACAATCTCTTTGAGGCTTCTAACTTAACCTTTGGTCTGTATCTAGCCTCTTTTCTCTTTCTGGGCCTTTGAGACTTTACTGGAGCCTCTAACTTTGATTACCCTTTAGCCCCTTAAAACATTCACTTTGCAGTTTAGTCCCTAAAACTGCTTTAACTTTCTTTCTCATCTTTAGGACCTCTACTAAAAAAGGGTCTGGTAGCCTATCTCATTTAGGCTATTTCTGATACTTCTAGGCCTAAAAATCAGGATGTTACAATACCAACCAACTCCTACACAATATGATGGCCTTAATGAAGAAAGAAAGGGCTACTAACGCTACTCAGTTCAACTCCTTAGCCTCACTAATTCAACAAGATTCATCCAAGAATGATGCTAGATTTAGTGCTTTGGAAAAGAGGATGGAACATTGGGAAACTAAGTCTGAGAACATCAACTCCTATGTAACTCAGTTGTCTAACAACATGAGTGAGCAACAAGCAAGGAGCAGTGGCGCTATCCCCTCCAACACTGTTATCAATCCTAAGGGCTTGAATGCTATTACCCTTAGGAGTGGGAAGCAAGTGAATTTTAGAGAAGAGGAGGATGAAGTTATAGATGAGGAAATCTTGTGTGACAAGCTACCACAAGCATCTTTGAACTGTGACCTGTCTTGCTTACCTTAGGGTTAAATTCAAAATTAAAACCAAGGATTGTACTATAGGCACAACCTCGAGTCGTTTCACTTGTTGGAGCCTTAACTATTGATCCTAAGTTAACTAAATGTCATGAAAATGCAAATTGACTAGGGTAAAGTTGGGGGTTTTCATTAAAACTATATTTTTGGATTTTTGGGAAATTACGATGGAATGGATGGTAAACAAGTATTGAAACAGTTGATAAAACCTCTTGAAAATGGACCTTTGGCAATCATAGTTCAAAATGATTTTGGGGAGTAAAAATCACCAAGTTTTCTAAAGGAAAAACCTTAAAGAACCCTTCAAGTCTAGGATCTTAATCAGTGACTACTCATCTTATAAGATCCTATTAAGCTCACTTAGTGTGTGTATTAAGATTAATTAATGCACTTGGTTTAATGTAAGCCTAGATTAACTCAACAATCAAACAATACCATGCAAGAAAGAGAGTATCAAAAGAGTTGCATAGAAACATATATGTAACCACATATATTGAAGCTCAAATTCAACATTAACTAATCCAATACACAAGATAATCATCCATAATTGATTACAACCATAATCAAAACAGTTCAGCCCCAATTTACAAATCCTAAGACCTAGAAATTCATAAATAAATAACTAGAACTATGGATGAAGCTAACTCCCCTTTGAAGCTCTTGGAACTCATGCCAATCAACCATCTTCAAGAGTTGGAGGAAGCCTAGCCACTCATGGTGTGCAGAAACATCTCCATTGAAATTGACTCAGAGTTGCCCATGAATGAAGATGATAGTGGAAGGTGAGGGGTTAGGGTTCTGGTGGGAGAGATGAGAGAAGATAAAGAGAATAATGTGGATGGTGGCTCAATATTCGTGTCTGACCTCACTCATACCGAAAATAGGGTTTCTAACCTGAATATGATGTGTCTGGGTCGGTTTATGGAAGTGGGCAAGTCAAATTTTCCTAAAATGGTTGGGTCTGATTTTGCTGATACAAGGGGTTCGCTGCGGTGAAGTGTAGGTTCGCTGCGACGAACCATGGCAGAGAGTTTCTTTCCTGAAGGCATACGTTCTTCGCGGCGAACCATGGCAGGGGCTCCTCTTTTTGCTCTTTGTGCCTTGAGTCTTCAATCTTAGCTCCAATCTCAAGTGTCCTACACTAAAAAGCAACAATTTGAAGCATCAATTGTCCTAGAAATCAATTGAATACAATTAATAACCAATTATGATAATTTTACCCTAAAAAAGACACTAACTCAAAGTAAGGACTCTTAATCAAAATTAAGCACAATTATCATTAAAAGGAGCCAAAACCTATGATAAAAACCCTTAAAATGATATGAAATAACATAGAACAATTGGGTTTAATCAATCTTCAAAGGTCAAGAATTCTAAGAGCTCCAAGGAGATGAAGCTAAAGTTGAAAGAAGCCCCAAAACAACATGATGGCAAGGCACTTCTGTTTACTACTTAATGTAGCTCTCGGCCACACTTCGCCACGACGAAGCAGGCCCTTTCTCCAGATTTGGTTCTCTGTGAGCCTTCGCCGCGGCAACCCCCATTCTTCGTCGCGGCGACCCCATAAAAAATATATATTTTATAATAAAACTAAATAATAAATTCTTTGCAATTTCAGCTGCTTTTCAGAAATTTTTCCTGGCTTAGATTCTTTATGCTCCTACATCCCTTTTAAAATTAATGGAAAGTTCAATTTGTACTAGTGCTTTTAGAAAACTTTCCATGCTTTTAAATGAGGGTTGAACTTGGACTAGTTATTCTCATGTTTTTGACAGATAGTAAATGATGATATGCTTTGAAATTATGACTATGTGGTTTTTAACCCTTGAGATTGATTAATTGAGATTTTAGCCTTATTGGAAGGATTTTTGGGCCTAAAGTTATTAAATTGAGTGAATCTGCTTATTTCATATTTCTCTAGAACTTGTTTTAATTCTTAATCAAAGCTTAGTGAATCAATTTTTGTAAAAATGATAGAGGCATTTGATTTCAAACCCTCGTTTCCCAAACACAAACCCAATCATTTCACCATTGTAAACCCCTTTGGACCTTCATCTTGAGTTCATGCATGCAATTATTTTGTCAAAAAAAGAGAGAGAGAGAAGTTGCTATAATAAAAAAAAGAAAAAGAAAAGAAAAGAATAGATAGAGAAATAAAAATAATAAAATAAAAATAAGTAGCTTCTCTCCTTATGTTGTTTAGGATAATTCTGTTTTAATAATTTGTATGCTTGTACTCATTTCCGTTTTCATTCTCATTCCATTCATTTCATTTGGCCTTCATTCAAATTCTAACCCCTAAAAGTCCTCTTGATTTGCAAAGTTTGCTTCCCGTGGTGGGGAGGTAGAATTATTACAAGCGTATGGTAGAAATTGGATTGAGTAGACTTGGAGTGAAATAATCCCAAAACAAGTGAGTTAAGGGTGAAACACTTATCCGTGAGATAGATCTCTTTTGATCAATCTTTTGAGTTAATTGTCCATTGTGCTCATTTTCTTAGCATATCCTTGCTTTACTGTTATCAACTCCTATGAGAATTTCTTACTAATCTTCTGCTTTCATCTTTAAGCATGGTAGTGTTTCTCTTTGTGCTGGTATCTCTTTGAATTATTTTTGAGCTTTGTCCAGGAGTACAAAGGTCTAAGTGTGGGGGAATTTGATTGAGCTCAAATTATTCTTATCTTTTTATTACATCATTCTTGGTTTTGTTTCATTTTCTGGCTCTTTTGGCTATAATCGAGCTTATTTTAGATCAAGAGTCCTTGCATTGAGTTAGAGTCCTTTCTAGGACAATTGATGCCTTAAATTGTTGCTTTTCAGTGTAGGACACCTGAGATTGGAGCCAAGATTCAAGACTCAAGGCACAAAAAGCAAAAAGAGGAGCCCCTGCCATGGTTCGCCGCGAAGAACGTATGCCTTCAGGAAAGAAACTCTCTGCCATGGTTCGCCGCAGCGAACCCCTCGTATCAGCAAAATCAGACTCGACCATTTTGGGGAAATTTGACTTGCCCACTTCCATAAACCGACCCAGACACGTCATATTCAGGTTAGAAACCCTATTTTCGGTATAAGTGAGGTTAGACATGAATATTCAGCCACCATCCATGTTTTCTCTTCATCTTCTCTTATCTCTCCCACAAGAACCCTAATCCCTCATCTTCCACTGTCATCTTCATCCATGGGCAACACTGAGTCAATTTCAAAGGAGATGTTTCTGCACACCATGAGTGGGTAGGCTTCCTCCAGCTCTTGAAGATGGATGACTGGCATGAGTTCTAAGAGCTTAAAAGGGGAGTTTCAGTTTCATCTTAGTTTAGCTATGTATTTATGAATTCCTAGGTCTAGGATTTGTAAATTCTTAGTTAAAGACTTTGATTGATATGTAATCATTAGTTGATGATTCATATTTGTAGTTGGATTGGTTAATGTTGGATTTCATGCTTCAATATATGTAGTTACATATATGTTCTTTGTAGCTTTCTTGATTCTCTTCATCTTGCATGGTCATATTTTGATGATGAGTTGATTTTCTGTTGCATTGAACCTTTTGCATTAATCATTCTTAATTGCACATTAGGGAAGCTTAACAATGTTTTCATTAATGAGTTCATTAATGTAAGCATTGGACTCAATGAGTTATTGAGGTTGTTATCAAGAAAACCTAATGAATTTCTAAAACTCCCACATCTTAAGGGAACTATGATTGCCAAGAATCCATTTTCAAGAGGTTTTATCAATTGATTCAGTACTTGATTTTCATCCATTTCATTTTAATCTCCCAAAAATCCAAAAATACATTTACATTCTATTGCATTTTACCTTAATTACAAGAGTCAATGAAAACCCCTAACCTTTTCCAGCTTAATTTGCTTAACCATGGCATTTAGTTAATCTAGGGTCTTAATTTCGGCTCCACAAGTGAAATGACCCGAGGTTGTGGTTATAGTACAATCCTTGGATAAATTTTTGAAATTGGCCCCAAGGTGTAATAAAAAACAATCAAGGCAATTTTCAAGTGGCGCCGTTGCCGGGGAGCCAAGAAATTGGTTCTCTAGGTTAGCTAGTGTCATTGGGTTGTCAATTGAAGTTTTGATCCTTTTAGGTTGCATTTTAGTTAGTTTAGTTGCATATTTGTTCATAGTATAGGTTTTCATCTTGCATAGCATCAAAATTTTTGGAAATACAAACAAATATACTGATTTTATACACACTTTCAGCATTTTCACCTTGCATCAGTGGCGTCCAGTATCTAATAAGCTTTCTGTGACAGTTCGCCGCGGCCAACCTGACCTTTCAGCGAGGCAAACTTTCTGAAAAACCAAAGGATTCCTCTCGGGATACCTTCGCCGCGGCACACTCCCGATTTTGCTGCAGTAAACGTCCTGCATTCAGCTATCTGATCGCCTCTGTCACCTTTTGCCGTGGCGAACTATTCTGAAAAATTTTGAAACTTACACTTTTTGCTTCTTTCTCTGTACATACATACTCATACTAATCCTTACACTTGCATCTATCACATCTCATACTTTTACCTGACTTTGTGGGCTACAAGTCATTTTTGTTTGCTCTTTCTCTTGTGACTCTTTTCTTGCATGCCACGAAAAGCAAAACTTGTGCCCTATAACCCTGAGATTGAGAGAAGACTCAAAGAGATAAGAAGAGAGAAAAGAGTTGAGGGGACAAGTGAGTTAGTGGTTGAACAAGAGAATATTTCTGTAGAATCTAGCCTATCTAGTAGTGAGAGTGAGCCTACAGATCAAGAGATAATGGCTGATTTACCACCTAACCACCCTAATCCTAACCCCAATGCCAACCAAGTGAGGAATGGAAGCAATAGAGGGAATGGAGAACAAGAGAGAGTGGGAGAAAATAATAGGAACCCTAGAAGAAGAACAATTAGGGAAGCAACCACATCTGATGTCAATTTTGACCCATTTACTGCTGCTTGTCCAAATTTTGAAGTTAATTTTGAAATTAAAGGATTATTGATTAACTCCCTTCCAAAATTTCATGGCTTGACAGGAGAATATCCGTATCTTCATTTGCAATCCCTTTTTATGATCTGTCAGAGTATGAAGCCTGTGGGAGCATCGTTAGATCAAGTGCTATGGAAGGTTTTCCACCTATCATTGGAGGGCAAAGCTAGAGAGTGGTATATGAGCCTTCCAAGGCACATAGCTGATGCATATCACAGTTGGGGGAACTTAAGGAAAGCATTCTTGGAGAAATACTTTCCAGCTTCTCGTACTTCATCAATGAGAAAGGAGATCTATTCTGCCAAGCAAGACTATGACGAATCTCTCTATGATTATTGGAATAGATTTCAGGACGTGCTTTCAAGATGCCCCCATCATCAAATTCCGGATGAACAACTGGTGCAGTATTTCTATGATGGGTTGAAGAACCAAGAGAAGGGTATGTTGATGCTGTATCAGGAGGATCTTTGATAGACTCTACTACTGAGGAGGCTTGGGATTTGATTAAGAAGATGGCCCTGAATCATCAACAATATAGTGTGAGAGATACTAGAGGAGTACATGAGTTGGGAGCTACTTCGGTTCACAATAGAAGAATGGACACTTTGATGATGAGTTGATTTTCTGTTGCATTGAACCTTTTGCATTAATCATTCTTAATTGCACATTAGGGAAGCTTAACAATGTTTTCATTAATGAGTTCATTAATGTAAGCATTGGACTCAATGAGTTATTGAGGTTGTTATCAAGAAAACCTAATGAATTTCTAAAACTCCCACATCTTAAGGGAACTATGATTGCCAAGAATCCATTTCCAAGAGGTTTTATCAATTGATTCAGTACTTGATTTTCATCCATTTCATTTTAATCTCCCAAAAATCCAAAAATACATTTACATTCTATTGCATTTTACCTTAATTACAAGAGTCAATGAAAACCCCTAACCTTTTCCAGCTTAATTTGCTTAACCATGGCATTTAGTTAATCTAGGGTCTTAATTTCGGCTCCACAAGTGAAACGACCCGAGGTTGTGCCTATAGTACAATCCTTGGCTAAATTTTTGAAATTGGCCCCAAGGTGTAATCAAAGACAATCAAGGCAATTTTCACTTTCACTTATGGCCTTATTAGTCATGTCTAGCACATAAAAATCAGTAGGAAATACAAGGTCTTTAACCTGTACCGAAATATCTTCTACGATTCCCTTAGGATTCCTAATAGATTTATTAGCTAGTTGCACTAAGATACTTGTGGGTTTCATGATTTCAACTCCTAAAGTATAGTAAACAGAACTTGGCATCACATTAATAGTAGTACCCAAATCCAACAAAGCGTTAAAGATGTGAAATTTACCAATTTGACAAGGAATGGAGAAAGCTCTTGGACTTGGCATTTCACAGGTAATTGAGCCTTAAAAAGAGCTGAAACATTAGGGCCAACTTGAACCAATTCATTAGTTTTACATTTCTTTTTGTTAGTGCAAATATCTTTCAAAAATTTTGCATATTCAAGCACTTTCTTCAGTAAATCCAGCAAAGGAATATTAATTTCTATTTTATTAAAGAAATCTAAAATTTATTCTGTTTTTTTTCTTTTTGCAACCTTCTACCCAAACATAAAAGCTTTAGGGAAAGGTAGATCTTTCAAACCTACCTCTTTACCTTTACTTCCCAGTTTGTTCATGTGAGAATTTTCAGCTTGCCCCTGCTCCATCTTCTCTTCTAATGGTGCTTCATGAACTTGTTCATTAATCTGAATTGAAGAACCTGCTTGACTTGTGCAACCTTTAGTAGTTACACTTCTAGATCTGGCTTTCTTTCTTCCATGCAATTGTTGTTTCTCTCTTAAGCTTTCAGATTCCAAAATTACTAGTTTCTTTTTCTGGACAGAGTTCCCTCTAGTATAGTGATCTTCCTCTATGTAACACCTTATATTTATACCAATTAACTTGCCTTGCGGAAGCATTTGGAATCACTTTTGAAGACTACAAGTTATGAAAAATCAAGTTTGAAAATTTTCTTTTACGGATTACTATTCATTGTAACCCAAAAATGTGGCAAATTTCAAAAATTCACAACTAATTGTAGAAAAATCAAAATCGACTGATTCTAAGTTCTATGGAAAGCTCTTTGGATAAAATTTTGAGAGAAAATAGTCTTCGAACTGATTGTCTTAAAATTCAAGCCCAGTTTTTCTTGAAAAAGTTACTGTTCATATGGTTATTTTCCATTTTCCACTTATGTTTGCCCAACTTTGGAAGGGCATAACTTCTTGTGTGGTTATCAGGTTCATTGCTAGGAGAACTTACCAACTACCATTAGTTTTATTGGAAAACAATCAATAGAAAGGTTGCTACAGCAAGGATTCAAACAATTCACGGCTAACCAATTTGTCTTAAATCCTTGACAACCTACTAAATGGATTTAGAATGCAACAATAAAGGAAGCAACTTAACAATAATACAAAAAAGTGAAGAAAATGCATAAACAACTTAGAAACACTAATGCTACTTTTTATTTGGTTTTAGGTTTTCTATCTTTTTTCTCTTGGCAACTCAGTGAATTGCTGAGAACCTTAACAAGTAAGGCTCCACGGCAATGGCACTATTTGATAAACCTTGTCGCTAGGTAATCAAAATTATACTAGAAAAATGTAGCATATGAGGTAATACCTGGGTCATTCTTCTCAAGGAGCCTTAAGTTGTAGTTTAATTCTTAACGATTCACTTTAATTATCAAGTTACCAAGGTGAAAGATTGGTTTTAAAACTGGGAAAATCTAAGTAGGAACAAGTTCAAAGTAAAAAGGTAATAACAAAGATCCAAAATGCAAAAGAGATTCAGATAAGAAATGATAGTTCCCTTAGCAATTCATCCCTTCTTCCTTGTTCAATCATAGAAATTGGCCTTTGTTAGAGTCAATTCAAAGGATCGATTCAGCTATTCCTCAAATCTCTCTAAACACAGGTCAAAAACAACTATTTTACTAGATTTATCATCTTGCTCTATAAAGAAGGAAAATCAATTGACAAGAACATTTGAGAAACAAGTTGCAATTCTCTAAGGATGACCATAACTGTGAGTCATCAAAATCATTCAATCAGATTCAGAATTACAGAATAACAGTCTAAGCAAGTTGAATTAAATCTATAAATTATCAGAGAATCCTCTATTCAACTGAATCAAAGGACAGAACTCATTTCTAAATGTTCAATCAGATCTAAATTCCAAGAAACATAAATCTAATCACACAACTCCTATTCTAATCACAAATGTTTAACTAATATAAATGAATCTTAGAATAGGAAGTGGAAATCAGATCTAAAAAGACTCTCTGTTCAGCTCCATGAACTCAGGTTAGCTTTATTGCTAGGAGAACTTGAGAATTTAGCCACTCATGCTTTGATTTGCAACAGAATCAGCAAGAATCAATGAAAGATCCATAGATGATCGGTAGAAGATGATGGATTTGGACAAAAATGGAAGAGAGAATTGAGAGAAGGTGGAGAGAACAAGAAAATTGGTAATGTGGAGATGGAAAGACTGAATCTGAACTCCCCCTACACGAGCACGCAACTTCTATATTTAAATCTAAAGTTTTTTGTCATCCGCTGCAGCGCCTTCTCCTATTTGCCACGGCGCTTTGCCAAAATGGCATCGTCTCAATTAGTGATTCTAAGCTCTTCATTAAACTACATCCTCTGTGGTGTTTTTGATCATCCATTGTGGCGCCTATTACTGAGAGTACTTTCACAAATCTGCCGTGGTGCTTCTGACAGAATGGCGAGAATGCCAGTGAAGCTCCCCGAAATTCACACCAAACAAGGATCACAAGTACACACCTATAAAATCACATAAAATCATGCAAAGACACAAATAAAACCTCATAATTCCTGTCACAAACTCTTATGCACAATGAAAGCTAATTATACCCAAAATATGCAAATATAAATGGTAAAAGCATAAGTTTATGATTAGAAATATATGCAAATAATGAGGCTTATTACCCTAAAAATTCTCTCCTGACTCATTCCTACATGGTTTTTCATGTAGATTCTAAATATATGCTTGGATTTAAGAAAAGAAACTTCCTTCTTGCAGAATAAAAGTGACTAAACCTACAGGGTTCATTATCCAAAAATTACAACTTTGATTCTAATGCTTCTAACACTTGTTCTTTAGGTTTATCCTACACTATTTTCCATTTTGAACACAATGGAAGTGTCAAAACTTTAAAAAAATTATCCTAGGGTCTAGTTATTAGGTTGGCCGAATAGTCGCTCTTTCAAAGCAATAAAGAAATCTCTTCAAAAACAACCTATAACTACTTAGAACCACTTGGAATAACTATGCTTTGAAGGGCTCTAAGAAGATTGAATAACAAAACCTCCTCCCCTATAATATATATGTTTCGGGCAATATCGAACAAGGAGGAGCAAAAAAATTTTCAACCATATAGCTCAAGCAACCAAGGTAAGGAACAACTTAACCAAAAAGTAACCTTAAATCTTAGTTGGATGATCAAAGTTGATGGCTTTCCCTTGATTTCTCCTTGAAACTCTCTCTTTTCTCTCTTGCTCTCACTTTGGCCGAATGGTGATCTAAAAATAGGGGGAAGGAGTGCTCTTTTAATGAGCAAAATATCCCAACTACCATAATTAATGAAAGTCCAAGTGTCAATCCCCTCTTTACTCTTGCATTTTCCCTCTTAATTAACTAAATCCAAACTAATTAATTACCAAAAGTCAAAATCCTCTCCATTTGAGGTGTAAAACTTTGCAAATTCAAATCCTTTCCATTAGGAGCTTGACACGTGGCAAAGTGTGAGCCATTCAAAGTGCAAGACTCTAGTCTTCACTTTATTAGTGCACTTTGACTCCAAGTTTAATTTCTTTTCTGTAATCACAATACTCTGACTTAAATAATGATTTTTGTTAGATCTATGATTTATTCTCCTCATTTTTATCTTCCCAAAATACCCTTTTTGTCTTAAAATTAAATTTCCAATAATTAAATAAAAAGGAAAACTAATTCCCTTCTCTTTAGTGATTTTTCCACTTTTCAAAAGAATTAGGAAAACTCTTGGATATTTGAGGATCTCCTTTTAATTCCATAATCTCTTATAATTCCTTGGCGTATCATAGGAATTTTCTTGGAATTTTATTCTCCTTAAAAATATTTATTTGGAATTTTCCAGATAAAAACCCTTAAATTAGCCTAAATTACCCTTAAATTCCTTTGTAATTTATCTAAGGGTAATTTAGTCATATAACCAATTATATAATCTCATATAATTCTCAAAGGATATTATTCTTATTTTTTCTTAATTTTCTGAGGGTTGGAAATATTTTTTCATAATTATTTTTGACCAATTTTCTTTATATAGTCAAATTTTCATAATTGACTTGGAAAATCATAATAATTATTTTTCAACAAAA
Organism: Neltuma alba; assembly: GCF_004799145.2. Lineage (NCBI taxonomy): Eukaryota > Viridiplantae > Streptophyta > Magnoliopsida > Fabales > Fabaceae > Neltuma > Neltuma alba. The sequence continues at coordinate 22,032 of NW_021632178.1, read as the reverse complement.
TTCTTCTGTTTCTCCCTATCATTTTTAGCCCTTAATTATTTAGAAATATTTCTTATTCCAAATTACCATATTACTTGATATGACAATTGAGGCCCTTATATAATTAAAATAATTATATTCTCTTAATTTTTCACTATTTCCCTCTGAAATAATTAATTTTGGGAAAATTCCACCATAATTTATTTTGGACTATTTTCACTACCAAAACATCATATATACCTCAAAAACCTCTAATTTGGCCCCCTTTTTTTTTTTTCTATTTTTGGAGAATTTTTGAAAACTTCTGCAAGATTTCCAATTTTGCCCCTAAGAGTCTAGTATCACCAGTCCAGCTTCCTTTAGGGTTCAAATTTTAGGATATGGCATAGGGAGTACAAGTACAGGAGTAGAGGTGATCTTTCTGTTTAGCTCCTGAAAACTAGCCTCACTCTTCTTGTCCCACAAGAACGGCTGATTCTTCCTGGTTAGCTGGGTCAGCGGAAGAGTAATTCGAGAAAAGTCCTTAATGAATCTTCTATAAGACCCCGCTAGTCTAAGAAAACTTTTGATCTCAGTCACTATCTTTGGTTATTCCCAGTTGAGTACTACCTCAATCTTGTTGGGGTCGGCAGCTACTCCCTCTTGGGGAATCACATGGCCGAGAAAACAGACTTCCTATAGCCAAAACTCATATTTACTAAGTTTGGCAACAAGTTGCTTCTCTTCCAAGGTATTTAGGACAATTCTTAAGTGTTTTTCATTTTCTTCAGGAGACTTTGAGTACACCAAGATGTCATCGATGAACACCATCACAAACTGATTTAGGTAAGGTTGAAAGATCCGATTCATGTAGTCCATGAATATCGTAGGTACATTCTTGAATCCAAATGGCATCACTAAGAACTCATAGTGCCCCTTACGAGTTCTAAACACAGTCTTAAGGACATTATCAGGCTTAATTATGAGTTGGTGGTAGCGAAATCTCAAATCAATCTTAAAGAATATACTGGCACCAGCTAACTGATCCAACAAATTATCTATTCTAGGGAGCAGATATTTATTCTTAACTATGACCTTATTCAACTCCCTGTAGTCTATACACAGTCTTAGACTACCGTCCTTCTTCTTAAGAAAATACCAGAGCACCCCATGGTAAAACGCTCGGTCTAATAAAACCCTTCTCTAATAACTCTTCTATCTAGTTATTCAGTTCTTCCATCTCATTAATAGCTATTCTATACGGGGCTTTAGAAATCGGTCGTGATCCAAGTACAATGTCGATTGCAAACACTACTTCCCTATCTGGAGGTAGTCTCGGGATCTCTATCAGGAACACTTTTGGGAATTCTTCTATCCCCTCCTCAACTACTACTTGCATCGAGAAGAAAATGAGGAATCCTTGATAGCCTTTCTGTAGGCATTTGCCCACTTGGGCTTCCATTATGAAGTTTAACCTAACTTCAAGATTCAACTCTATTTCTCTTAGGTGTAAGACCAGGATTTTGTTCTTACAATCTAATAGTGTGTCATGGGATGACAACCAATTTAACCCAATTATCACAACGATTTCATGGAAGGACATACATATTAAATCTAAGGTAGTGCAACAGTGTTCATATCAAACTATGTAGTTTAAGCATACGTCAGATGTGACTACCCTAGAGTGTGTTGGTATGGACACATATATAGCATAAGGCAATGTACTGATAACTAAGCCAAGTCTTTTAACACAAACATATGAGGTAAAAGAATGACTAGCACCCAAATCAAATATTGCAATCACTGGGGAGTTATTAATAATGATCGTCCTTGGATCATCTCTGGTGACTTCCAGGCTTCCCCTGTGATGAAGCCTTAGTCGTTATGGGCTCTCAAAAAGAATTTAGTTTTGGATAGAAATACACTATAGTGGCATAATCCGAGTCTTGTTCACTTCAAGGAGCCTGAATTGTTCTTATGTAATTTAAGTGACAACACCATGCAAAAAGGTAAAATTGGGGGGTTTTTAAAACTAAAATTAAGTTGCAATGAAATCAAAATGTGAAAAAGGTAAAGTCTTTTTGGTATTTGTAAATGAAACGTCCTGCCTTTAACCCCTCAGAGCACACATTCGTAAGTGTTATGGTTCAAGAAGATCATGACACAAGCCCGTGGATTTAAAATTTCAACATAATTACTCGGGTTACTATTCACTATTTAAGTTCCAGATTATAGGCCTAACTTCAAAAATTCATAACTAATTCTATAAAAATTTTATTGAGGTGTTCTAAAATTATAAAAAAAGATATTTTGATGCTCTTTGAGAAAAAAATATCCAATTGGACTTATCTTTGCCCAATTCGTATAGTTTAATCAATAAATATTACTGTTTATTTCGTAAAATCTGGAACTTCCAGATTCTATGCCTCAACTTTAGAAATTCGTATCTCCTTGTGTACACATCCAATTAAGGTGATCTACCTCTCATTTTAAAGCTTGGTATGTGCACTATGAGTCTGTCAGATCTCGTGGCTTAACTCATTCGTTTGATAGGTCAAATTAGAGCTACAAACTAACTATTTTAGGACCTATATTTTATCCCTTAACATCTCTTTACTTTAATTCTTTTTATTTCTTTGGCATACATAACATGGGCTTACTCTTTCCCATTCATGCTCATATATTTCTATACATGCCATAAGTATTATAATTAAATACATGGCATCATAGGCATCCATAACATAAATTACATAATAGGAGAATTACACATTGAATAATAATATCATTCATTAATATGAACGATTCTCCACTTTCTCTCCTTGCTTCTCATGCCATTATTGCCCATTGATGATTGACCTAAATAGTTGGTTAGGGAGGGGTAAGATTCAGGGGAATCTCAGTAGCAAACAATACCATATTAATCATGCTAGATGGATGCTAATGCACTACACGTAATTTGTTTATTCTCTTGTTAATTAATGACATATTAGCATGCTCAAAGCTAACTTCTTAATGCATGGTCATGGAGACATAATCTACTCATCATGAATAGCAATTACAGAAGCTAAAACATGTTACAATAATATTCAAATAACATGTACACAGCAACACACAAGCATACAACATCAAGCAATGACAATAGGTAAGTTCACTACCTTGCACCTCAAGCTTTCATTTTACTTTTCCTTTGACTCCCTTGACTTTACAACCATGTGGGCATTCAGTCAACATCACCAAATATCCTCTTAGATGTTCCAAGGTCCTAAACATAGTCATAATAATCACACAATCTATTAGGACCAAGAGACTACATAATATTCAAGACTAGCTCTCTTGAACCTCAACCCTTTCTCGTAGTTTTAGGGTTCTCTTTCTAGCTTTTCTAACATAAATCTCATCATTTCCCATCCTTAAGATCTATTTCTTGTCAATTAGGACCACTTTAGATGGCCTTAGATTCAAGAAGATCAAATCTGAAAATTTTACTTCGCGGGTACTGTTCATGCAGAAATTCCAAAATTTTCGCTCAATTTTGAAAATTCATAATTAATTCTAAAAAAATAGAAACTGAGTGGTTCCAAGTCTCACTAAAATATCTTTAAGTTCTTTTTAAAGGAAAAATAGTTTTAGGAACCAATTCTATTCTGAACAGTACCGGAACTGTACAGAATTTGACACTCTTCTAAAGGTTAAACATTGCTTCCTGATTTCAAACCCTAACTTTGAAAAATCACCATAAATCGTACACATATCTAAATGAAGCGTTCTACCCATGAATTTAAAGCTTATAGAGTGTATTTAATCATACCAAATTTCAGAATCAAATACAAAGAGTAACTTATTTGAAATAGGCATTAAATCAGATGCTACAACCATCACATACCTTGATCTTGAAGCTTGAATCTTGTTCCTTCTTCTTAGCCTTCACCACTACATTTTTCTCTCTAAATTTTGACAAAGTTTTTCCTCTACAAATGGCTGCCAAAATTCTCTTCCAAGGTAGGGTATTTATAGCCAAAACTTTGGCTTGAATGGACCAAAATACCCTTGGTGGCTAATAGAAAGAGTAAGGGCAATCCTGGAACTTTAAGTTGACTTTTACATCATCATTGCATCATCTTCTTGCATCATCCTTACCTCATTCTTCTAGAAGATACCAAGTGTCACAAATGTGGTGGAGGAGAAGGGAGGTTAGATCCTAGCCATTAGATCAAAACTTAATCCTTAAGTTTCCTCCGAATTTACTTGGCCCACATTTCTCCAGCTTTCTTTATGGTCTCCCGGAGCTCAGAAAATTCTTCTGTCTATGCCATAAATTCCTTTTAATTCTAGAGAGTGTCTATGATTTTTTTAGGCCATAACACTTCCTTTAAGCCTTGCATAAAAATTCATTTACAAAAATACCCTTTTATCGGCATAATCAACTTTTAAATTTATTAAAGCCACTCCACTGGCTTTTTAGTTGCAGGACTAATTTTATAAATTAGTACAACCTTTTAACCTCATTTTTACATACATTTTTTAGTTCTCTTACTATTTTAAATAATTACCTCAAACGATATACTTTTTACCGTCCATAACCTTATAAATTCCATTTAAGCTGCCTCAGGGGTATTTTTGTCTTTTCTCTTCACAGAAGAGCCTTAGAATATTATTTCTCATTTTTTGGGATTTTCTTGGAATTCTCTATATACTCTTTCATTTTTACCCCTGTTGATCATAACTTTCTGAATTTACCGTTTAGTCCCTGCTTAGACTTAGCTTCATATAATCCTCTCTTTGAAGTTTCTAACTTGACCTTTGGCCTGTTTCTAACCTCTTTTGTCTTTCTGGGCCCTTAAGGCTTTACTGGAGCCTCTAGCCTTGATTATATTTGAACCCTTAAAAACTTTTACTTTGCAGTTTAGTCCCTAAAACTGCTTTGACTTCCTTTCTCATTTTTTAGACTTCTACTCAAAAGGGGTCTAGTAGCCTATCCAATTCAGGCTATTTCTGGTACTCCTAGGCTCAAAAGTTGGGATGTTACAGTAAATGAATTTAGTTGATAGTTTGTGAACTTAATTGATAAAAATGCCACTTGGAGAATTGATTAAGCCTTCATCACTTCAAAATATAGTAGGAGTTTAATTGAAAGCCAATCTTAGCTAGCTTGAAAGACTTTTCAAACTTAGGTAAATTAGTATGTTAATGAAACCTTTAACCCAAAAAATCACAACAAAACTAATCACCCTCATTAATGCTTTCTTGATCAGGTTAACACAGTGGTATTAACAGCTTGAACACAATAACCAATTATGCTAGTAAGGCATCACATTTAATCAAAACCGAAATTAGATTGAACATCAACCAATATTCACATGAGTAAATGTAGCATTCTCATTACAACACAAATACCAAAGTATAAACTCTCAGAATCCAATCCAAAATAACAAGATTATAATATTGAGGTTCAGCTATAACAACAAAATATAAATTCTAACTAAGAACAACTAAAATGCTAATTAGAGTAATGGAAAGGGATGAATAAACCCCCAAATTAAGTACCAAGCTCAGGCCTTCATCAAAACTCCGCAGGGCAACACGTTTTAGCCTCTCATGACTTCAGATACAACTCCTGCAAGCTCTCAAATCATAGCACCAGCCATAACAAATGAAGATGGATGATAGATGATGCAGCAAAGTGATAGAATGAGGTAGAAGTAGAGTGGAAATAGGTAGGAATCAATAGGAGAACTTCAAGAACCCTTAAAGAACCCTCGAATATGAGAATGGGAGTATCTGGATGTCACATCTAGCAATAGGACAATTAGGAATAAGGAATATTCCTAAATAATTAAGGGCAAAAAATGATAAGGAGAAATAGAAGCATTATAGTGGAAAATAAGTAGTACGATTTTGCAAGTCAATTATGAAATATTTGACTAATTAAAGAAAATTGGTCAAAAATAATTATGGAAAAATATTTTCAATACTCAAAAATTAATTAAAAAATGAGGATAATATTCCTTGAGAATTATATGAGGTTATATAATTGGTTTTATGGCCAAATTACCCTTAGAAAAGTTATAAAGGAATTTAAGGGTAATTTAGGCTAATTTGAGGCCTTTTATTTAGAAAATTCCAAATAAATATTTGGAAGGAGCATAAAATCCCAAGAAAATTTATATGATGTCCTAAGAAATTATAAGAGATTATGGGATTAAAAGGTAACTCTCAGATATCCAAGATTTTTCCTAATTAATGAGAAGGAAAATAGTTTTCCTTTTTATTCAATTAATGAAAAATTGAGTTTGAGCTAAAGAGAGCATTTTGGGAAGAGAAAAATGAGAAGAATAAATTATAGATCTGAAAGACAATAATTACAAAGACCATAGTACCGTAATTATACAAAACAAATTAAACTCAGAGTAAAAGTGCACAGATAAAATGAAGACTCGAGTCCTACACTTTACTTGGCCCACAAGTTGCCATTTATCAAGCCCTTATTAAAAAGTAATTAAATTTTCCTAGTGTCAAGCCTCAAGTGGAGGAGAGTTTGACTTTTGGAAATTAATTACAATTAGAATTAAATAATTAAGGGAGAAGTTTCAAGAAGGAATAGGTAAGTGACACATGGCATCTCATTAAATAGTAGTGGTTGAGATATTTGTGTTGGCATTAAATTAAGTTCATCCTCCCCCTTTTCAAGACTCTCTCGTTCGGCTGAAGAAGAAAAGAAGAGCAAGTTGGATTACTTGAAGAGTGATCAAGAGAAAGACAAGCCATTTTGATCCACCAAGTTAAGATCTAAGGTTAGTAAGTAGTTTTATGTTGTAGCTTGCTTGTTTTCCTTGAGATTGATGGTTGAAAACTCTTCTTTTGCCTCTTATTGGTGCTGGCCGAATTGGTTAATGTTAGGGGAGGGAAGTTTTGAAGTTAAATACAGCTAGAACACTATGATTCAAGATAATTTCAAGTGGTTTGGTGTTATATTTAAAAGATTTTATGGTTGGGTTTTTAGAGATACGTTTCGGCCAAGTCAAGAACTCAACCCTAGGGTGAGATTTTCAAAGTTTTGAAACTTCCATGATGTTTAAAATGGAAAATGGCGTAGGATAAACATAAAGAACAAGTGTTGGAAGCATTAAAATCAAAGTTGTGAATTTTGGAAAAATCTAGACCCCATTCGGCCAACATTGGTTCTTAAGGAAGGAATTTTATTTTCTAAAATCCAAGCTCATATTTGGATTCTACATAAAAAAATCATGTAGAAAGGAACTAAGAAAGAATTTTTAGGGTTTAAGGAAATAAAGCTCAAAAATTAAAGATTAAAGGTTAAAGCTTTAAAGAGCAAGGGTTTAATTGAGCTTTGTTATTGATTTTTGATATGGATTAGTTGATAATGTTGCTGCCCCTTTTATGGTTTGTGATGTTAGGATTTGTTAATTGTGGAGAAGAGGAAGAAGGTCAAAGAATCAAAGAGCATTGGATTAAGGTAGTGGGGTCTAATTAGCCACTAATGTTAACTTTGCACTATTATTTATGGCATGAATGCTTGCTATTGTATAGTTGAACTATGATGATTGTGATATGATTGCTCCTTTCATTTGTTGCCATGGCCTTGCATGTTGAGGTTGCCTATTTATAAGAAGATTAGTTCTCCTATGATAGCTAATATTGAAATGCTTTATAATGATACATGTTGATGTTTTGGTTGATTGATCTTGCTATTGGGATTTCATTGAAATCTCATCCCCCATATATAACCTAACATTTTAGGGGCTGAATCATCAAAAGGAAGGCTACAAATCTAAGGATAAAAATGGTGATGAACCATGAGGAAACAATTATGTTTGTTCATGTATAAGTATATATGCTTGATGTTATAACCCTAAGCAGGATGCTAATTTTGAGCTACATTTTTATTAAGATCTTGAACGAATTTCTTCACAAAATTTAGTATGCTTAAGTTCACATCATGAGCTTCAAATCAATAGGTAGCATGTTAAAAATGGATAACTATACTATTTTTGGTGATTTTTCAAAGTTAAGGTCCAGAATCTGAAAAAGAGTTTTTACCAAAATGATAGAGTTGACTTTCACTAAACCTTGACACCTTTTCAAATGGAATTGGTTCATAATATTATTTTCTTGAAAAAGCATTCAAAGAGCTTTCTATAGAATTTTGAACCACTCTATTTTGATTTTTCTTGATTAAGTTATGATTTTTCGAAGTTGGACTAGAAAACTGGATTTTTACCAAATGAACAGTAAAAATCTGAAAATCAGCGTTTTTTGGATATTTTTGAGCCCAAGACCATCTAATGTGGTCTAAAATAGTTTTGAGTGAACTCTAAGTAGCTCTAGTAGTAAGGTGTAATATTTTTGGTATCAGAGTGAAGGTTCTGGCATAGGATAGAATGCTCTGCTTAGATAATGTGTCAGTTAAAAGGAAAATTGACATATTGTTGTAGGAGAATATTACTATTTAATTATTGGATGGTTTGGTTATTACAATGTGGGTTGAAGTAAAATGGCTTGTTATAGCTACAATAGTGACTCAGAGGGTTTAGTTAACCAGAGGAGACCAGGAGAACCTTTCCCTTAATGGTTTGATGAGAATAAGGACTATAGCCTTGTAGCGGATTTCTACTATGATACCTTATAGGAGAGTAACCCTCCGCCTGACATAGCCACAGTTGCTTCCAATGATCCTCAGAGGATTGAGGTCATTGAAATATTTGATAATGATGGAGCGGGACCTAGTGAAGTCAAACTACTTCTAATCATGAAAGAATTTCACACCATAGAGGACCTAGCCGAGGACTTTAGGGAGAGGGGCTAGTACATTAAGCCCGATGAGAATCAGAATGCCCATGTGTACCTGAGATATCTAGAGGATATCCAGAAGCTCTACCATTATATGACTAGGGAGGATGCTACCCTAGAGATGATAGACTAGACATTAGCATTGCTTAGGGTACTACCTAGGACCTGGCTTTGGAAAAATGGTGTGAGAGACATTTAATCGCATGGATACTGCTAGCTTCAATGATCTCATAGATGCCCTTGAGATCTTTGTGAGGAATACTTTTCCTTGAAGTTGCGATGTGAAAGACTAGATCCTGACGATGACGGACAGGCTCCTGTTCATACCCTTATGGCAGAATGAGTTCTGTCACCAGGATCAGATAATAAGATCTGATGTTGGGGAGTGGGTCTAGAGCCTTAACGGGCTTCACTAGTTCCCATTTCATGTAGTCAGTTGAACCTTTGTAACACTGATGTAGGACTTGTTTTGGTACAGCTAACCATAGTAGGTTGATCTAGCAAGTTTGATTGCTATGTATGTTTCTAAGATGGCTATGTATGTCTGAACTATATGGCTGTGACTGATGATTTATGCTTGAATGATGTATTATAAATGCATATGTTGTTAAATGAAATCTAAGCATATTGTTTATTTCTTGTTTCTCAGTTATGCTATCCGTTTAGTTAGCGTAATGGTTAGAACTCGATGAAATGCTTTGCCAGAGAGACCCTCAGAACATGACACAAGGGTCCTTCCTAATCTGCTATAGTTAATTTTGGATCGTTTAGAACAGCAATAAAGGATTACTAAAGGGGTGAGGGCAGTCCAAGCTCGCTAGGAACAAGAAAGTGATGCCGCGATAACTGCAGCGGTAGCAGTGATAATGGCTAACCTCGATAGGAGGTAACTAGAAGAAGAAATTTCTACAGCTCAAGCATTAGAATAGCTGCCTAGACCAACAATACCAGTAGTAGACCGCGACAGCATCCAGCAGTGGATGACTGAAAGAGAGCCTAAATTGTCGTTCGCTTAGAGGTTCTCGCTCAAAAATTTATCCAAGCTATGCAGTAGTGCAAACTCGGGTCGTTCTCTTTTGGGAGCCTAAATTAGATGTCTAAGTTAGATTAATGCTATGCAGAGTAATGAAAAAGGGGTTTTTGGTGTTTTTAGCCATTAATGAAATGCTAAAACTAAATGCAATTAATTCAAATCTAAGTTACTATGTTTTTGGATTTTTCTAAGGTAGTAGTAATGAAGTGAAGTTAATGATATGTAATCTCTTGAATATAGCTTTGAAGCAATCATAGTTCAAAATAATTTTGGGAGTAGAAATCACCAAGTTTTCTAAATGGAAACCTTAAAGAACTCTTTAAGTCTAGGATCTTAATCAATGTCACCCATTTCATAAGATCCTATTAAGCTCACTTGGTGTGTGTATTAAGATTAATTAATGCACTTGGTTAAATGCAAGCCCAGATCAACTCAACAATCACACATTACCATGCAAGACAGAGAGTATCAGAAGAGTTGCATATAAACATACATGTAACCACATGTATTGAAGCTCAAATTCATCACTAACTAATCCAATACACAAAATGATCATCCAGAATTGATTACAACCATAATCAAAATAGTTCAGCCTGAATTTACAAATCCTAAACCTAGAAATTCATAAATAAAGAACTAGAACTTATAGATGAAGCTAACTCCCCTTTGAAGCTCCTTGAACTCATGCTTCTTCCACCATATTCAAGAGTTGAGAAGCTTAGCTCGTCATAATTCTTGAATCAACTCCAACTAGGTATTGTTCTTCAGCCATGGCAGCAGCAGATGGAAGAAATGGAAATGGGATTAGGGTTTCTGAGGTGGAAATGAGAGAAGAGGATGAAAGATACGTTGGTGGAGGCTGAATAATGGTCATCTCCTCTCATCATACCCAAAATAGGGTTTCTAACCCGAAACTTACGTGCATGGGTCGGTTTTTGGGCATGGGTAGGTCAAAATTTCCCGAAATGGTCGGGTCTGAAATTTGCTGCTTCGAGAGGTTCGCCGCGGCGAAACATGGCAGAGAGCCCTTTCTTCACGGATGAGTTTTTGCCGCGGCGAAATAAGATGTTGGCCGCGGCGAACTTTGGCAGAGGATCCTTTCCTGCTTCTTTTGCCTTGAGTTCTTCAATTCTGGCCCCAAATCTTTAGTGTCCTACAATAAAAAAGTAACAAATTGAAGTATCAATTGTCCTAGAAGTCAATTGAATCCAATTAACAACCAATTATGACAATTTAATCCTCAAAATGACACTAACTTAAAGTAAGAACTATAAATCTAAATTAAACACAATTTTCATTAAAAAGGCCCAGAAAGTATAACAAAATCATGGATAATGATATGAAAAGAAACTAATATCTTGAGCTCAATCAAATTCCCCCACACTTAGACCTTTGTACTCCTGAACAAAGTGCGAGAATAATTCAAAGTGACACTAGCGCAAAGAGAGATACTACCATGCTTAAAGATGAAAGCAGAAGATTAGTAAGAAATTCTCACAGAGTTGACATCAGTAAACAAGGATACGCTAAGAAAATGATCACAATGGAAAATTAACTTAAAAGATTGATTAAGAAAGATCCATCTCACGGATAAGTGTTTCACTCTTAACTCACTTGTCTTTAGGGTTATTTCACTCCAAGTCTACTCAATCCAATTTCTACCATAGGCTTGTAATAATTCTACCTCTCCACTATGAGAAACAATTTTGCAAATCAAGAGGACTTTTAGGGGTCAAAATTTGGAATGGAGGTCAGTCGGAATGAATGAAATGAGAATGAAAATGAAAATGAAAATGAGTACGAACATACAAATTATTAAGACAAAAATAGTCTAAATAAAAACTGGGAGAGAAGCTACTTATTTTTAATATTTATATATTTATCCTCTTTTTTTTTTTATATATCTCTTTTTCTTTTTCTACTCCTTTTTGTATACTTTTTTTTTCTTCGTATGAGCAACTTCTCTCTTCTTCCTTTTCTTTTTTTTTTTTTTAATATATTGCATGCATGTACTCAAGATGAAGGCTCAAAAGGGTTTGCAATGGTAAAATGATTGAGTTTGTGTTTGGGAATGCGGGTATGAAATCGAATGCCTCTATCATTTTTACAAAAATTGATTCGCTAAGCTTCGATTAAGAATGAAAACAAGTTCTAGAGAAATATGAAATAAGCAGATTCACTCAATTCAATAACTTAAGGTTCAAAAATCCTTCCAACAAGGCTCAAATCTCAATTAGTCAATCTCAAAAGTTAACAACCACATAGTCATAATTTCAAAGCACATCATCATTTACTATCTGTCAAAAACATGAGAATAACTAGCCTAAGTTCATCCCTCATTTAAAAGCATGGAATTTTCTAAAAGCACTAGTACAATTTGAACTTTTCTACTAATTTTAAAAAAAGCAGGAGTATGAAGATTCTAAGCCAAAAATTTTTGAAGACCAGCTGAGATTGCAAGGAATTTATTATTATTATTTTTTTTTAGGGTTTCGCCGCGGCTAAACAAGGGGGTCGCCGCGGCGAAACATGGCCGAATGGCTTATTATGCGTGAAAGAGGAGGCTTCGCCGCGGCGAAATAAGAAGTTGGCCGCGGCGAAACATGGCAGAAAGCGAAAATTCCTGTGCAATTTCAACTCTTCAGCAACTAAACTCAAAATATTCACAATTAAACCAATCTATCAGTTCAAAAACACCTCAAAATCATCTAAATGCATGGATGCACGAGAAGCATTTGCTAAAATCCACAATATAGACCTCCCCCACACTTAAACACAACATTGTCCTCAATTTGTGAACAATGGGAATAAGTGACAGCAAATAAGAGCAAGGAGGCGCAGAGGTGAAAATAGAACAAAGATTAAAGCAAACTAATCAGAAATCATCCAAGTGAACAAGTGTAAAGACCAATGAGGCACAATAAAGGGTAAGAAACAATCCAGCCTCAAAACAACACAAAAACAAAAGAACAAATGAAAACAACAGAAAACCACAAAAACAGAAAACTAAGACTGATGCTCAGGGTCAGCTGCTCCAGATCCTGACGGTCCTGCACCCGATGTGCCTGCTCCGTCCATACCCATATGGTGCTGTGGCTCCTCCTCCTCAGCCGGTAAAGCGAAGTTCAAACGATCCGCAAGCAAAGCATCAAAACGGCGGCGGTAGCGACGTTCTCGCTCATATAGGGCATCACGGTCCTTCTGCCGCTTTATCTCCCGAATGAGTGTAACGCGAATCTGATGAACTTCCTCAGACAGCTCGTCAATATCATCGGCAAGCGTGTCTAAGGTGACTGGCTGGGGAGGTTTGGAACATCTGGGCCTTCCTCGGCTGGATCAGTGGCTGCCTGGCCTGCACTAACATCGTAAACGGGGTGGACAGGTGGGTGGGGTGCAATGGTGGGCTGTTTAAGACGCTCAAACCGGAATGGAGGTGCAGTTTCGAAGTAGCTGTCATCATTGAATGAAGGAACTCCGCTCTTGCGGAAAAGGTCAGAGACAAGATGGGGAAAGATGATGCTATTGGTGACTTTTTTGGTATTGACGGAATCGTAGAGGGCGGATTGTATGATTTCAGCTACATCGAAAGATTTTCCGGTCATGAGGAGAAAAACAATAAGAGCTTGGCGTTTGGGGAGGTTCTGGAGGTGGGAAGTGGGTAGGATGTTATTGCAGACTAGGTGTAGCCACGGCTTTGCCTCAGGCCGAAAATCAGAACGTTTTAAGTACAGTTCAGCAGTGCGGGGACGATGCCAAGTGGCACCATCCCGGCATAGGGTCTGGACAATCTCATCATAAGGATAATTATCGCGATAATGAGAGTACTGAGAATTACGGACTACAGGAAGCCGGTAGTGGTCTCTTATGTTATAAATAGTGAAAGTGTAGTTCACATGCTTGCCCCGGAAGGGAATGGATAGCATGCCATGAAGGCGGGCGTAGGTGTAGAAATGGCGGACAAAGACATCATTACCATTAGCTCGTGGGCGAGCCAATTCAAGCATTTGGGATTCCTGAAGTCTTCGGACAAAGGGATGGTCGGATAGTTCAAGGGGAAAGGGTCTCTCCCTAAGGAGGGGGCGCTTGTCCACTACCTTATAGATGTCATCATAGGTTATGGGTCCCTCAAAGTCAGACTCAGACTCAGACACGGGTAAAGGTTCAGGGTTTTTGGTGCGAGGCATTTTCCTGAAGCAACAAACAGTAAGAACACTAAACACAACAAAAACACCTACAACCTAAACAACCCAGAAAATACTAAAATTACAACCTAAACAGTAGCAAATGGTTAGTTAATGATTCATAGGTTTTCAGAGGACTAAAAATTTTCAAAATTAAGCAAAGAGATTAATTAAAAACACAATGCACTATGAATCATTAGATAACCTATAGGCCACGTAACTACAAACTAACCACAAACTAACCCACCCTAACAGCACAAAACCAGAACAAATAAACTAATAAACCACTAAACTACACTAAACTAAAGGAAAGAACAAGGGAAAAGAAAGAACATACCAGAGGGGGGAGAGGCGCGCACGGCTGTAAGGGAAGAAAGAGGGAACTGAAAATTGGAAGAAGGAGAGGAGAAGAGATGGGGGGCGACGGGTTAGAGGGAGATGGAAAAGGAGGGGGCCGACTGGTTTAAAAGGGAAGAGAGAAAGCTGGAACGGCTTCCGAAAGGAGAAGGCGCAGAGGGGGCAATGTGAGGAGAGTCCGAGCGAGCAGGATTAAGAGGGGCCGAAGGTTCAATGGGGCGACGGTTTTGAAAAAAAAATAAAGGGGGTTTAAATGAATGGGGAAGTGAAAAGACCAAAATGGGTTGAAGGGAAGGGGGGTGGGCGACTCAGATTGGGGGCAAAATGGGAAAATCAGGCTGGAAATCAGCAAAAATCGAAACGGCTCACCGCAGAAACGGCACGTTCGCCGCGGCAAAGTAAATGTTCGCCGCGGCGAACTATGCCCGAGAAGAAAAGCAACGGAAGAAAGACGTTTCGCCGCGGCCAAACATAAGTTCGCCGCGGCAAAACAATCCCGAGAGCAACAAACGCAGAGACAGGTGACTTTCGCCACGGCGAAGGGTCACAGAATGCACAGAATAAAACCTAAAACACTGATAAACACAACAACCAACAACAGACAAGGCTGGATATTTCAAAAACTTTAAAATGCCTCAAAAGAGATCAAGAGGTGTTCAACAAATCCATGAATAGGCAGTATACCACAGATAAAATTCCTCAATCAAATTGAATCATATAATTCATTTAAAGCACCAATTCATCAGGCATGAAACAAGATAGGACAGAGATCAAAACTTCAGGGGAGTCTTATTGAATTTAGCTATAACTACTCTACTTTCCTACTGAAGGGAGTTTCTCCCCCACACTCATTCAACATACAATGCATGTAACATAACAAGATTAACAATTAAGCAAAAGCATGTAAATGAGTGAAGGAAAGAAACTACCAGGGAGCTAAGGGGGTTTCTGGTTCTCATGGTAGAGCTTCAACTGATGGCCATTAACTTTAAAGTTTGCTCCAGTTTCCTCATCGAGAAGCTCCACCATTCCAAAATTATGCACCTTTGTGACTGTGTAAGGCCCATCCCAACGGGTGTTGAACTTTCCTTGCTTAAATTTGAATCTGGCCTTAAACATCAGCACCTTGTCTCCCACCTTGAAGTTCTTCCGTAGGAGACCCTTATCATGCACCAATTTTGTCTTCTCCTTGTAAAGTCTAGCGCTCTCATAAGCCTCCAATCTCAGCTCCTCAAGCTCTTGCAGCTGCAACTTCCTCTCTTCCCCAGAAGATTGCAAATCCATGTTGCATTGTTTGACTGCCCAATATGCCTTATGCTCCAACTCTACTGGTAGATGGCATGCTTTGCCAAAGACTAAACGATAAGGAGACATTCCAATTGGCGACTTATAGGCAGTTCTGTAGGCCCACAATGCTTCCTCTAATCTTAGGCTCCAATCTTTCTTGGATGGTTTGACTATCTTCTCCAAGATTTGTTTCACTTCTCGATTGGACACTTCAGCTTGGCCATTGGTTTGGGGGTGATATGCAGTGGAGACTTTGTGGGTGACACCAAATTTAGAAAACAAGTTATCTACCACTTATTACAAAAATGGGTACCTCTATCACTCACCACAGCCCTTGGAATCCCAAACCTACAGAAAATGTTGGACTTAAGAAACTTAGAAACCGCTTGGGCATCATCTTTTCTAGTAGGTACAGCCTCTATCCATTTGGAAACATAATCAACAGCTAGAAGAATGTATATAAAACCAAAGGACGGAGGAAAGGGACCCATGAAATCAATCCCCCAAACATCAAAAATTTCACAAAACAGTAAAGGTTGTTGAGGCATTTCATGTCTTTTACCTAACCCCCCAAAACGTTGACATTTGTCACAGGACCGACAAAAATCATAAGAATCTTTAAAAAGGGTTGGCCAGTAAAAACCAGAATCTAGAATTTTCCTAGATGTTCTCCTTGCACTGAAATGACCACCACAAACCATTGAATGGCAAGCTGTAATGACAGACTCAAACTCTTCACTAGGCACACACTTTCTGATAACTTGGTCACTACATATCCGCCATAAGTGAGGGGCATCCCAGATGTAGTGCCTCGATTCGCTTTGAAGTTTTTGTGCCTGAAATTTAGACATGAAAGGAGGGGTGAGTCCGGTTATAAGATAATTAACAATATGCGCATACCAAGGCTCTTTAACAGCTAAAGCACATAATACTGAATCAGGAAAGGAATCACAGGTGAGTTCAGAAGAGTCTACTCCCCGTGTATCATCAGGTAGCCTACTTAAGTGATCGGCTACATGGTTCTCAGCCCCAGCTCTATCCTTGATTTCAATGTCAAATTCCTGAAGAAGTAATGTCCACCTAATCAATCTTGGCTTCGATTGTGGTTTCTTGAGAAGATAGCGAACAGCTGCATGATCAGTGAAAACAGTCACATGAGAATTTAACAAGTAAGGTCTAAACTTCTCTAAAGCGAAAACAACTGCAAATAGCTCTTTTTCTGTTGTGGTATAGTTGACTTGAGCTGCATCCAGTGTTTTCGAAGCATAGGCAATGACTCTTGAGAGCTTCTCCTCCCTCTGGCCTAACATAGCTCCTACAGCAAAATTAGAAGCGTCACATGAAATTTCAAAGGGCATGGTCCAGTTGGGTGCAACAAGAATAGGAGGAGAAATGAGTTTAGATTTCAAATCACCAAAGGCAACTTTACAAGAATCATCGAAATCAAATTTCACATCTTTTTGTAAAAGCTTTGAGAGAGGTAAAGCAATCTTGCTGAAATCTTTTATAAACCGCCTATAGAATCCCGCATGACCCAAAAATGATCTAATATCTTTAACACAGGCAGGATAAGGCAAAGAAGATATAACCTCAATCTTAGCTTTATCAACTTCAATTCCCTTTTTAGAAATCAAATGTCCTAGAACTATCCCCTCATTGACCATAAAATGACACTTTTCAAAGTTTAAAATCAAATTCTTTTCAATGCATCTTTTCAAAACCTTTTCAAGACTAGCAAGACAATCATCAAAAGAACCACCATAAACAGTAAAATCATCCATAAAGACTTCCATACATTCCTCTAAAAATTCACAGAATATAGCCATCATACAACGTTGGAAAGTCCCTGGAGCATTACATAACCCAAAAGGCATCCTACGATAGGCGAAGGTACCAAAAGGGCATGTGAAAGTGGTTTTATCTTGGTCCTCCGGTGCAATAGGTACTTGAAAGTACCCAGAGAAACCATCTAGAAAACAGTAATGAGATTTGCCTGCAAGTCTCTCAAGCATCTGGTCTATGAAAGGAAGAGGGAAATGATCTTTCCGTGTGGCATCATTGAGTTTTCTATAATCTATGCACACACGCCAGGAATTCTGCACTCTTGTAGGAATAAGCTCATCCCTATCATTTCTAATAACAGTAACCCCACTCTTTTTAGGCACTACATGTATTGGACTAACCCACTCACTATCAGATATGGGATAGATGATCCCAGCACTTAGAAGTTTGGTAATTTCCTTCTTAACCACATCAAGAATCAGGGGGTTTAGTCTTCTCTGGGGTTGTCTCACTGATTTTGAACCTTCACTAAGCAAGATTCTATGTGTGCAAATGGCTGGACTAATTCCAGGAATGTCCGCTAAAGTCCACCCAATAGCCCTCTTATGCTCTCTCAAAACAGTAAGGAGTCTTTCTTCCTCAACCTTAGACAGGGAGTTAGCTATAATGACCGGTAATCGCTCATCAGACTCTAGAAAAGCATATTTCACAGTAGGGGGCAGGGGTTTCAACTCAAGAGTAGGTGGTTGCACAATAGATGGAATCAAATTATGAAGTTCAAGAGAGAAAAGATTACTCCCCTTTCCTTCAATCAGTGAGAGTTCCTCAACCTTGCAGATAGCTTCCTCTCCAAGCGTTGAACCAACTTCTAGTTGATCTACAGCAACTGCCTTAGAGGGAATCTCCTCCATGACTTCTTCCTCCATATCTGAAATAGCAACAGAAAACCTTTCCCCAAGGGAATTATCGCTGACAATAGAGGGATCAAAGTCTAATTTGGAGTCAAGGGAGGAAACAGAAAATGCATGTGGGAGGGAAAGCATACAATTAAACACAGTGCAATCAAGGCATGTATCTTTATCACCACATGAGCAAGAAGAAGGTGTAGAGTAAAGGGATGAAAAAGAAGAAATAGTGTCATCCTCATCATCAGAATTAACTGAATAAAGTTCAGAACTAGAGGATCATCTTGCAATTCAAACTCAGAACAGCATCATCAACAGCAACATCAATCATATTTACACCCAAGAGAGAATAGTCTTCATAAGGATGCCTCATTGCTTCATACATGTTAAAACAAACCTTATGATCTCCTACTTCCATAGTGATGGTACCTTCTTTCATGCTAATCATAGTGTTAGCAGTCCTCAAGAAGGGTCTACCAAGAATCAGTGTGGTGTCATGGACAAGCTCAGAGGACATGTCAAGTACATAAAAATCAGCAGGAAAGACCAAATCCTTAACCTGAACCAAAATATCCTCTATGATGCCTTCCGGATACCTAATACTCCTATCAGCCAACTGGAGTACTACAGTGGTAGACTTAAGCGTCTTGACTCCTAGTGAAGTGTATATAGACTTAGGCATCACATTAATAGCTGCTCCTAGATCTAGTAAGGCTCCCCTTATAGAAACTTTTCCTATTGTGCAAGGGATGGTGAAGGATCCAGGGTCTTGGCATTTCACAGGGATTTGAGGTTTAAACAGGGCAGACACATTGGAGCTCACTTGGACTCTTTCATTTGGTCTAAACTTTCTCTTATGGGTACACAGGTCTTTAAGGTATTTAGCATAAGCAAGAACTCTCTTAACAAGATCAAGCAAAGGAATATTAACTTCCACTCTACTAAACACATCAATAATATCTTTTTCATACTTAGTTTCAGTCTTTCTTTTGCTAATCAAGTATGAATTAGGAAAAGGAAGGTCTTTGAGATTTACCTCTTTATCATTCAGCTTACCGGCTCCATGCTTAGATGACCCATCATGCTCCTTTGATGCTGCTTTCTCATTATTGCTCTCAGATCTTGCTCCTTTGCTACTTAGAAGAGTTGACTTCTTTTCATCTAGCAATTCTCTCTCTTTTGCACTCTCAGAATTCTTAACTCTTGAATGTGTAAGAAGAGGCTTATCACACTCAATCTCCTCATCAACTGATTCCTCTTCCTCTTCACTGAATCTTACTTGCCTCCCACTTCGCAGCGTGATTGCATTCAAACCCTTTGGGTTTATGACAGTATTGGAAGGAATGGTGCCACTGCTTCTAGCTTGTTGCTCACTCATGTTGTTGGATAACTGAGTTACATAGGAGTTTATGTTCTCAGATTTAGTCTCCCACTGCTCCATTCTCTTTTCCAAAGCACTAAATCTAGCATCATTCTTGGATGAATCTTGTTGAATTAGTGAAGCTAAGGAGTTGAACTGAGTAGCGTTGGCAGCCCTTTCTTCCTTCATTAAAGCCATCATATTTTGTAGGAGTTGATTTGTTTCATCCTTAGGTGGGACCGCAAGGGCTTGAGACTGGTTTGGAACTGGTTTGAAGATGGACCAGCTCCTCCACTCTTCTGAAATCTATTTGGAGGTCTACTATCATCATTCCTCCAGCCCAATCGAGGGTTTGATTTCCATCCCTCATTGTAAGTGTTGGAGTAGGGGTCCCATTTTTGATTTGGGCGGCCTTGGAAGACTGCAGACACTTCCTCATATCGGCCTGGACAAACGCTAGAAATATGCATGACTGATCCACATGTTTCACAACTAGGCGCTGTAATGTCCATAGGAGCGGATGGGCGATGCACACTCATATTCTTCAATTCAGCAGTGATCAAAGACAATTGAGATGTCACTTGGCTTCCCAAAGAATCTACTTTTGATTCCAAAGCGTCCATTCTTCTTCTGCTGTGCACCGAAGCAGCTCCCATCTCATGTACTCCTTTAGTATCTCTCACCCCATGTTGTTGATGATTCAGGGCCATCTTCTTTATCAAATCCCAAGCCTCCGCAGCAGTAGAGTCTATCAAAGATCCTCCCGATGCAGCATCCAACATACCCTTCTCTTGGTTCTTCAACCCATCATAGAAGTACTGCACCAGTTGCTCATCCGGAATTTGATGATGTGGGCATCTTGAAAGTAGGTCCTGAAATCTATTCCAGTAATCATAGAGGGATTCATCGTAGTCTTGCTTGGCAGAATAAATCTCCTTCCTCATTGATGAAGTACGAGAAGCCGGAAAGTATTTCTCCAAAATGCCTTCCTTAAGTTCCCCCAGCTATGGTATGCATCAGCTACATGTCTTGGAAGGCTCATGTACCATTCCCTAGCCTTGCCTTCCAATGATAGATGAAAAACCTTCCATAGCACTTGGTCCAACGATGCTCCCACAGGCTTCATACTCTGACAAATCATGGAGAGAGATTGCAGATGGAGGTATGGGTCTTCTCCTGTCAAGCCATGAAATTTAGGAAGAGAGTTAATCAATAAACCTTTAATCTCAAAGTTAACTTCAAAGTTTGGACATGCAGCAGTAAATGGGTCAAAGTTAACATCAGATGTGGTGGCTTCCCTAATTGTTCTTCTTCTAGGGTTCCCATTATTTTCTCCCACTCTCTCTTGTTCACCATTTCCTCCATTGCCTCCATTCCTTACTTGGTTGGCATTGGGGTTAGGATGAGGTTGGTTTTGTGGTAAATCAGCCATTATCTCTTGGTCAGTAGGTTCACTCTCACTACTGGATAGGCTAGATTCCACTGAAATATTCTCTTGCTCAATCACCAACTCACTTGTCCTCCGACCTCTTTCTCTCTTCTTATCTCTGTGAGTCTTCTCTCAATCTCCGGGTTATAGGGCACAAGCTTGGTTTTTCGTGGCATGCAAAATAAGTATCACAAGAGAAAGTAACACAAATTGACTTGCAGCACACAAAGTCAAATAAAAGTATGCAATGTGATGAATGCAAGTGTATGGTCAAGTATGCAAGTGTATGGATGAGTATGAGTATGTATGTGGGGTATTAGTAAGTATGCACAGATAAAGAAGCAAAATGTAAGTTTTAAAAAACTTTCCAGAAATGTTGGCCGCGGCGAAAACGGGGTTGGCCGCGGCAAAAGGGTTGGCCGGGGGCGAACAGAGGTTGGCCGCGGCGAAAGTGTCCCGAGAGAAATCCTTCGTTTTTCAAATATTTGGCCGCGGCGAAGAACAGGTTGGCCGCGGCGAATGTGTCCCGAGGGATTCCCTCAGAAATTCAAAAGGTTGGCCGCGGCGAAAGTTGACAGAATGCTTATCAGACACTGGACTTCACTGATGCAACGTGGAGATGCTGAAAATCAAGAAAATCAGTATATTTGTTTGTATTTCCAAAAATTTTTATGCTATGCAAGATGAAACCTATACTATGACAAATATGCAACTAAACTACCCTAAATGCTACCCATAAAGATCAAAACCTCAAAAGTCAATCAAATAGCACAGCTAACCTAGAGAACCAATTTCTTGGCTCCCCGGCAACGGCGCCACTTGAAAGAGAGCCTAAATTGTCGTTCGCTTAGAGGTTCTCGCTCAAAAATTTATCCAAGCTATGCAGTAGTGCAAACTCGGGTCGTTCTCTTTTTGGGAGCCTAAATTAGATG
>NW_021632177.1:0-26005 GCF_004799145.2 Neltuma alba | reverse complement strand
AATGCGTTACGAGTACCCTTACCTGTTTTTCTTAGTAAGCATTTTCAATACTTTGGTTTTTATTTCTTGTGTGTGGTTGTTTGAATTTTGAGAATAAAATTCTAATTAGGTGGGGAGAATTGTAATATCCTAAATTAATTTTAAGGATTTATGTAAAAAATAATAGTAATATTTTATTATAATAAAATAATAAGAAAGCTTAAAAAAAAAGTCCAACTTTCCACCGAAATTGGGGGGCGGGGGGGTTAGGGGTGAGTTTGAAAATCCCCCCCCCCAATAAATGTGCGGGGGGGTGTTAAATACACCCCTAACAATTCATTTTGCCTCCTCAGTGCAAGAAAGATAGAGAGAAAGAGAGATAGAGTGCGTGAAAGAGTGCAGAGAGTTATCGACGGTTACTGTGAGGAAGAAGGCAAGCTTTGAAGATATTTTAAGTACATAAAATTACTTCTTTTTATCAAACTTTCTTTATGAATATTTCCTGTATATTTTGAGCTTCCTATTTACATTATTACTATAGTGATTGGAGAAAATTTTGAGATTTATATATGATCTAAGTATTGAGTTTTGACAAAAAATGACTATAGAAATTTAGAAGTAAATGAGTTGTTAATTTTAATCGGTTTAGATTTCTCTATTTGTTAGTTTTAGTATTTAAATTAATTTATTTAGTTGAAAATCTGTTATTTATGGGATATATCATATTTTTACCGATTAAATTCAAGTTAAATAATTTATTTGGATTGTTTGATATATTATTGAGATTTTAATCGGTTTAGTTTTATTTATTGGGTGACTGGAGGTTTTAAAATAATTATTGTAGCAAAAATTTTATTATTTACAGAAATATATATGGTAGTTATACCATTAAAGTTTTGATTAGATTATTTATTTATAAATATTTGAAGTATTATTGAATTTTTTATAGTTTGATTTTGAGGTTTAAACTTAAAATTGGATTTTTAGAATTTAGAACATAATAATTTTATATTTGGAAATTATGGAAAATCCTTTTTATTAAGGTAAATAATTTGGAGGTGGTAAATAAATAATTTGGGTTGTTAGAAATTTTAAGTTGTTTCTAAAATACTTAATAATTTTTGGGTTATGAGAGTTGTGGAAATTTAGGATAAAAATTTAATTAAATCAGAAATTTAACTAATATAGAGAAGTTTAATTAATTAATTAGTTTATATTAATATGTGGTTATATTAATTGTGTAGATTAATTATTGGTTGAACAAATGATTGACCTTGTGGTAATCCTTAGTATTTCTTTGGCGAGAGGTAACCACTTTCCACTTATTATATGTGCTAATATATTGTTTGTGAGTATTTTTCTATTTTTGAATAATATTTGTTAATTGGAATTCGAGTAGATATATTATACTTTTTGAGCTATGAAAAATTGTCTTGTGGGATTTTTGAAATTGTGATTGAGAAGTTCGAAAAAGATATGTGATTTATATCTTGTGGATTATACTGGGAAAAGATTGAGACATTTTTGTTACATTGTGAATGGTTGTTGTTGTTTGGATTTTGTATTGAGCTCTATCCTACCACGTGATAAGGTCGCCATTGGTACATATTGGTTGGCTTATTCCTTCGTCCCTAGAGTAAGAGATAGACCTTTATGGCTTTTTATTCGTCCTCGAATGTGTGGGATAGGCCTATAATAAGGGATGGACCCTTGTGACTACTTATTCATCCCCCAAAATGTGGGATAGGCCTTTATGTCGGATTGATCCCTCGTAGTGAAGGACAGACGTTTGTGGCTTGTGTGTTAGCCCTCGTAATGAGGGTTTGGATTATTGAGATTATTTGAATATACATATTTATATTTTCATTGGTATATAGATATTGAGATTTAATAATTATCCCACTTGACACCTCACGAGCACATGTTAGTATGTATGATGAGTTGGAAAGTTGGTTACTGAGGCGTTTGTCTCACCCTGTGGTTTTTACTATCTTCAGGTGATAGTTCAAGTGGTGGCCTATCAGGGAAGGCTTCGGAGGCATAGTGTGTTGTTATAGCTTGTATAGCCTCCTTGCTTTTGTTCTATGTGCTGATTTGTTATATATTGCGACATAGGACCCATATACTCTAATGTTGTAAACTAATACTTTTAATTACTACTATCTGATATGGGAGGTCATTAGAAGGCCAGAGATATTTAAGACTTTGTGTATTAGGCTCATTTGATAGTGTTGACTTTTGACTAATGGGCTCCATGACTTATATTAAAATGTTTTATTAGTTCATGTGTTTGAAAGTATAAGTTTGGTTTGGGTTAATGGTTGAATGATATTTCTGGACTTTGAAAGTCCAAGGCACAAGTTAACGATTGATGCGGCTCGTAATATAAGTTTATTTCTTTTAACCATGATAGCGATTTTAAAATTTTAAGGTTTCTTCTTTTCTATCATGGTTAATCATTCAAATAAATTGTTGGATTTAATCTAAAATGGTTTTACAAGAACGGTTGTCACATTGAACATTCTCTTTAAGGGAAAAATACTTATGGGCATCCAGAACTCATCCATTAATCCCAGATTTCATTTAAAGTGGTACTGTTTATTTGATAAATTTTCAATTTTTTAGGATTTATGTATAACTCTAGGAGGGCATAACTTTTTGTACAAAACTCCAAATTTGATGAATTACCACTTATTGTAAAGCTAAAAATGAGATATATAAGCATGACAAATTTCAATTCAAGACTCAACTAATTATTCAAAATATCATTGGTTAAACTTTACCCCTAAAAAGTCAACTTTTATCCCTTTAAGTTACAATATTTGATTTTTCTTTCATTTTCAACTCAAATCATCAATCCACTCATACTTTCAATACTGAAGCATGACTTTTGAGTAAATGTTCACATATATATATATCCTTAATCATCTATATAAACATTCAAAATAATTTACAATAATCCCTAATAATTACAAACATTGTCTCAAGAGGCACATTAATCAATTTTCTTCCAAAATGACTTCCTTCCCTTTGTCTTTGCTTGGTCTAACTCGTAGATGGTGAAATTTGAATATAAAGAATGAGATTTCATAGAAATCTCAGTATTAAAGAACCATAATCGTCATGCAACTCATGCTTTGTAAAAACGTGACATGTGTACATCAAATCAACATCATTATGCAACATTTCATGTGCATGCTATTTACCATGGAAAGAGAGCAATTCATCAAGCCATTAAGCCATTCCTGATACATATTTCCAAGGCATATTCAACATATAATTTCATACATAATCACATAATTTGCTCAATCACATAATGGCAACATAAATCACATAGCACACACATATTTAGCAAGTAAGAAAGCAACCAAATTATGAGTTGAATGCTACCTCTTGGTTGACAACTCAATTCAACCTCTTTAGAGAAATTGTGTTTCTCTTTTATCTCTTGCAATGTGCCTATCATTCCAAGCATAAACATACTCCAAATTACTAATGATTCAAGCATAAGCACTAATGCTTGACATTAAGCTCAATTAAAACCCCTTTTTCCTTGATTTTTAACATAATTATTTCTTTATTGTTTCAATCAATTTCTTGGGCTATTCCTATACAATTTTTTATGTAGAATCCAAATATCAATTCAGATTTAACAAAATCACACTCCTTCCCTTCCATTTTAACTTTGTCGAATAGTACCCCCTTTAAGTTCAAAATTTTCAATTTTGATTCCAATGATTTCAAACATTTTTTCTTGGTGTTTCCCTCCACAAAATCACCTTTTAAACTCATTGGAATTATCAATGTACAACAAAACAAACTCCTACACTAAGAACTCATTATGGCAAGTATAATGTCCCTAACTTGGTTTTCTTCAAAAATCAATCTAAATACCACTTAAACATGATAATTCCAACTCTTTTTCAAGGCTTCTATCCTTCCCTAATCCATACTCATTGTGATGAGAGCCTTTTCTCATTCGCCTTGGGGTTCTCAATCGAAAATAAATCCAAGTTAAGCAGTATAATGCAAACTTGGGTCATTTCACTTTTGGGAGCCTTTATTAATTACCTAAGCTAGACTAAATGCCATGTAATGTAATGAAAGGGGGTTTGGTTTTTAAGATTTAAATGAATGGTGACTAAACTAAATGCAATGAAAACAAACCTAAGCTACTATATTTTTGGTATTTTTTGATAATGATGATGGAATGGAAATGAATGATAGGAAATCTCCTGAGAATGGTTTTGATGGCAATCATAGTTCATTCAAGATATTAGGAGTTTCACAAATCCATTAGGTTTTCTTAATAACAACCTTAATAACTCATTGAGTCCAATGTTTAAATCAGTGAACTTCATTAACGAAAACATTGTTAAGCTCTCCTAATGTGTAATTTGAGAATGATCATGTAATTGGTTCATTGCAACCCAAAATCAACTCAATATCAAAACATGACCATGGAAGATAAGAGAGAATCAAGAGAGTTACAAGGAAACATATATGTAACTACATATATTGAAGCACAGAATTCAACATTAACCAATCCAAACTACAAATGTAAATCATTAACCAATGATTACAGTAACAATCCCAAGTTCTTAACTAACAATTTACAACTCCTAGACCTAGAAAGCCATAAATTATAGCTAAAAATTGAAAACTAAAACTAAACTCCCCTTTGAAGTATGGAAACTCATGCCACACCACCATTCTTCAAGAGTTGATAAACCCTAGCCCTCCACAGCTTCAAGAAAAACTCCAACCGAAGTGAATTCGTCAGCCATGGCAACTAGGAGTGGAAGGAAATGAGATGGAATGAAGAAAAGGTGAAGGAAATGGATAGGGAAGAAGATGGAGGTGGAGAAGCAAGAGGCTGAGAGAATAGAGGTGTTCTTCCTGATAGAATGGAGTGTTAGGTCAAAAAATAGGGTTTCTAAGGGCTTGAGGGGTCAATCTAGGTCGGATCATATGAGTAGAGGGTCTATATTTGCGTTCTGGATCCGAATCTGACGTTCTTGATACGAAGAGGTTTGCCGCGGCGAACTATTCCAGAGAGGTATTCTAGTGAGATTTTAAGAGTTTGCCTCGACGAACTATTCCAGAATAGCCACTGATGCATATTTTCAGACTTTTTGCTACAGCACAGCATTTTCTTAGAAACTCTCATGTTGTGTAATGCTTTAGCCTTCAATCTTGGCTCTAATTTTCAAGTATCCTACAAAGAAAAGCAACAATTTGAAGTATCAATTTTCCTAGAAATCAATTGAATACAATTAATAACTAATTATGACAATTTTACCCTAAAAAAGACACTAACACAAAGCAAGGACTCTAAATCTAAATTAAGCACAATTATCAATAAAAGAAGCCAAAATCTATGATAATAACCCTCAAAATGATATGAAATAACATAGAATAATTGGATTCAATCAAATCCCCCACACTTAAACCTTTGTACTCCTAGACAAAGGCAATACAAAACCAGAGCAAGAGAATAGCATTGATACAAATGGGAGCCCCTATGAATTCAAAGTAAGAAAGCAGTAGTGCCATTAATCCAACTTTTCAAACAAGCAATTATAGTAACCTAAATTAATGAGAAGGGATTAAAGTAGAGCACAGTTAATGCAATGGGAATGAACAAAAGAGAAAACACTCAAGATATAAACTATTTCACTCTACTCACCAGTTTGGGGTAATTCTCTCTCAAATCCACTTAATCAATCACTTTGCCATAAGCTTGTTAAAATCCTACCTCTCCACTTCTAATGCATGAATGTAGTGATCAAGAGGACTTTTAAGGTTATGATGATTGAAAGGGCTAATTGAAATAAGATGAGGTGAAAAGATATGAAATGATTAGCACTAAGCATTTTAGAAAAGGTTTCCAACTAACGTTTACTCTAATCTCTTAAAGCACAACTTTGTTCTTCAAACCACCAATGAATTGCCTTATTTCAACATTTTATTCTATTGGTACCATTTTATTTTGATCTTTCTTTCTTTGGCTTTTCTCAAGCATTTTCTTCTATTTCTTTGCCTTTTTCTATTTTTTTCCTCTTTTTTTTTGGCAATTCTAAACCCAAGAAGACAAAGTTTAACACATCATGAATGGAATAGTGAAAATGTTAGAAACTTGAATGTATAATACATCTCTTGGCACTTAAGAAAAGATGAAGGCTCAAATAGTTAGCTATGGATAAAATCATGTGGGTTTGTGTTTGGGATGTAAGGGTTTGAAAAGAATGCCTCTATCATGCTCATCATATCCATGCAACTAAGTCTTGATTAAGAATTAGAAAAAGTTCTAGAAAGTGGAAGATATAAGTGGATGCAATTCACTATGAATGAAAATTAGGCTCAAAGAATCTTCCAACAAGGCTAAATCTCAAATGCTCATGCACAAAGATTAATTGTACTCTAGATTAATCACAATACATTAATTCAATCAATATAAAAGCAAGCTTAAAGAATTGTGACCAATGAAACTAAAACAATCAACTTTGAACAAATAGCAATTCTCATGAGTATCAATACAAGTTCAAAAGCATTTACCGAAGTCCAAGAATACACAAATTCAAGTGTAAGTTAATTGAAGCAAAAAGTTTCAAAAATTTTGACTCAATCTTCAAATTGAGTTCAAAAATCAATCAAAATTTTGAATTTTTTTTTAGAAAACCCAATTTTTCATTAAGCACAAAAAAACACAACACAATCACTGAACATCAATCCCTCCCCCACACTTGAACTTTGCATTGTTCCCAATGCAAAACTCAAGTGCAACCCTAAACAAGAGAAACCAAAATCAAAAAGGGAGGAAAAGAAAAGAAAAGAAAATAAAACAAACTACTTTAACTACTGGCTATGTCCCCCCTCACTTATCTCACAAAATAAGCAAATAATTTAAAAGATCAGAGTTAAGGAAGGAAAGGGACAACCTTTAGAATGAAATCTCTTCAAACTCTTATAGGAGAAGTTCTCATCCCAGATGAGAAACATGCATTTCTTCAATGTGCTCACTTCTCCATCATTGATATGCCCTAGTTGTGGTAGTGTGGAGTCTTGCAAGCAAGTAGAACCAACAGCAGTACCACATCCAGAAATAGAAACATGAAGAGGATAAAAATGAAATAAAGACAGCTTAGAATTTAATCTCTCCAAGTAACTATCACAACCAAGGAAATCAATAGTACTCCCATCAGTAGGAGTCAAATTTTTATTTAAATTTTTAAAATACCCAAGCTCATAAGAAGTGGAAGCTGAAGAATCCAACTGACAGTTGTTGGAGTACAGTACATCACTATCATATTCACAAGAGAGGTAGTGTTTGAAGGGGAAGAAAAGAAAGAACAAAACGATTTATGCAAACTACTATTTACAATATAAGATAAATCAGGAGGTAAATCACAAGACAAAACTTGTTGGAAAGACTTATTGATATTCATGATTTTATCAATTGAAACTTTAAAGCCTTTCTCAACATTATTAAAAGCTACTAACTCAATGGGATTTTTAGAAAGAAAATTTTCAAGGCTATGGTTAAATTCACATTTCTCTACAAGATCATCATCCAAGCAATTCACATCAATATCATGCTTTATATTTATAGCACTTTCAGTACTAGAAGGCGATGCATACACTTTACCAAAGTTCTGCTTTTGCCACTTAACAAGTATATCATTTTCGTTATTAATGCAATCCATGCATATAGTATGAGTATTGCAAGAACAAGATAAAGGTTCATTCAAATCAGAATTAGTTCCACCATCCAATCTAGTACTAGAAAGAGAAGCATGTTCTTCACACAAAGAAGCAGTGACAGTGCAAGCAACATCATCAACTAAACAACTACTATTAGAAGTGTTCAAGTGAGAATTTTCATTTTGAAACATATGAGGGGATTCAACCATGATTTCCTCATCCACCTAATCATCAATAACTTCAACAGGAATAGTAGTTATAGCACAAGGGTTAATCTCCTCAAGAAAAGGAGCAATATTACCTGATGTAGGGCATGAGTCCTTGTGAGTTTGTAGATGTTCTTGCTTCATCTCAGCCTCTTGCATGAGTGAATCTGGACACTTTGATTCATCCTTCCCCATCCCAGATTCAATTTGCGCTATATCACTCAAGAACTTTCCTAATACACTTTGACATTCTTCTAACTCTTCCTCTGATTCCTTAGAAATTCCAGATATTTCTACCTCTTCAAGTAATCCATGGTAGTATGAATTCAAGCAGTTATAAGCTTCTCTTAAAAATCATATTTGGTCATTCTTAGGTATAGTGAGAAATGGGTCAGCTTCATTGAATTCATGTTCATGAGATTGGGGAAGGGGTTGGTACATGGATTGGGATAAGGGTTGGTGGTGGTAGTCATTTGGCAAAGGAGATGGTTCAAAGAGGGAATTATACGGTGAGAATGGTTCAAGGTATGAAGTGGAACATCGATGGAATGAGGGTGATGGTTCATGAAATGGTTGGTGAGATCAGGAAGGGTATTGGTGGTAAGGTTCATATGATAGAATGTTTGGCTCATGATATGGATGATATGAAGGAAAGTGTTCAAAGTATGGATTGTATGTTGGCGGTGATAGGTCATAATGTTGTCCTAATGGTGGATATTGGTTTGTGTATGAATGGAATAAAGAGGTATGGCAAGGAAAATGTGGAGGGTTATTCATCTAATCATTGCCATGGTTATGGTTTGGATAAGAGGTATCATGTCTTTAATGGGTCCCATCCTGTTCTCTATGATCCATATGTACCAGAAGAAGATCCAGTTCCTGTTGTGTAGCATCAAGCCTTAGAAGATTTATCACCCATCAGAGTATTGTCACCTACAAAAGAGGAAGGGTGATCAGATGGACCTAAATTATTATTAAAAAAGCCATAAGAAAGCTAAACAATCAGTTCCCAAAGAGTTTTTCAGTCTAATCTAAAAAGAAACAGGGATAAGAAGCAAAATATTTATTTATTTTTAAATAGGGGACCCTTTGCCACGGCGAAAGGAAAGGTTTGCCGTGGCAAAGCTACCTAGAAGAGAAAATGCGATCTGGTATAACACGCTACGTCGCAGCGAAACACAAAGTTGGCCGCGGTGAAGGTGTCCCGAGAAGGATTCTCACATAAATCAAACAAGTTGGCCGCGGCAAAATGTCACAGACAGTAAGAAAACCAAAACACAATAACAAAAACACAGAGAATGAAAATAAGAAGAAACTCAAAAATGCAATGAATGCTATAAAGGGTATGAAACTATATGATAAAATCAAAATCAAAATCAAGATCTTTGTTTGTATATCTCAAAATTTTTATGCAACGCAAAATCTATTATGCACAATGCAAAAATGTAACATAACAGGCTCACAAAACCCCAATCAACCAAAGTTGATAGTTAACTAGCCTAAGGAACCAACTTAATGGCTCCCTGTAACACCTTACATTTACGACCTTATGTTGTGCCAAGTTAAGACATTCGGAAGCGCAAACTAAGGTTACCGGGTTGAAAAACCTGAATTTGAAAATTTCTTTTCCCGCATTACTGTTCACCGTAACCTTAAACTTGGCATAACTTTGAAAAATCATAACTAATTCTAGAAAAATCGAAACGAGGTCGTTCCAAGTCTCACTCGAAGCTCTTAACATCATCTATCAAGGAAAAATGACCTCAGGTTCCGCTTTAATCAGAAACGCATTCGTTTTCAATTTCGAAAAGTACTGTTCATTTGGTCATTTTTCTATTTTCCAGGATTTTTGCCTAACTTCGGAAAGGCATAACTTCTTACACAAAACTCCGATTGGGACGCTTTACCACTCACTTTAAAGGGAAAAATAAGATCTATTTGCATACCAAATTTCAGGGAAAAAGTCAACCATTTGACCAGGGTCTTCGTTGGTCAAAGTTTGGTCAAATCTAGACCATTTTTATCCCCTTTTTCACTAATTCTAACAGCATTTCGTTTTTCACTATAATCATACCATAATCATAAGTAAAGCTATTCTATCATTAATATACATTCCAAAAAGGTATCATATCATGTATTTATGAACATAGTATGCTTACATGGCTTGAAAGAGAAAGGTTCAAAACCGTATAATACATTACATAATTCATAACTTCTTCAAGCCATGACTATTTCCTTTCCTTTCTCCTTAGCAGTAGTGGCACCTAGGATATCATGTTATAGGAGGAATGAGATTTCATAGAAATCCCAGTAGCATTGAACATACAACCATCAAGTCAACATGCATAAGATGTCATGCTACATGCAATAAGATAACATTTCTAGTCTTTATGCCATGCTATAATCATTCTGTATCCATGTCATCATATCATGGAGCATATAATCATTCTGGTCAAAACTCAATCATGCAAGAGCCAAGGCATACATTGCAAGGAGTTCACATCATCTGTACATAACATTCTCATGGCATATAAACACACATAGCAGATACACCAAATGCAGATCAACAAAATAATTGCAGTTCACGCTACCTCAATTCCTTGCTTAACGTTTCCTCCTTGATCCCTTGCTGGAGATCCTCCTAGGTTTCCAGAAGAGTTGCCTATCAACCATACAGTAAGGGTATGGTAAATTCCATATCCAGTATACCATTCTTTCTCAATATAATGCTACCCTTGTGTCCTTCAATTATAATTTCTGTATACCTTTGACCTTGGTTTGACCAAGCCTTAACCCTCAATTAAGGTCTTGGAATTCTTCCTTAATCCATGATTAATCATGCTTCCTTGGTTAATCACTAACCCTTAGTCCTTAATCCAATACTTAATTAAGGTCCTCAAGTCACATAGTCATAATCCTTTAAGATTAAATCACTAATCCCTTTTTGGATTAACCATTAATCATTCTCTAATCAACATGATTAACCATTATTCATTCCTTAATTAACATGATTAATCATTTTCTAATCAATATGATTAATCATTAATCATTCTCTAATCAATATGATTAACCATTATTCATTCCTTAATTAACATGATTAATCATTTTCTAATCAATATGATTTATCATTAATCATTCTCTAATCAATATGATTAAGCTTTAATCAATACTTAATCAACATGATTACCCATAATTAATCATCCTTCAATTATCATAACTAATCACTAATTAATTAGGGTAGCTAACCTTAATCACTTACTAATCCTTAATCAAATAACATAATTAATCTTAGCTATCACTAAACCATAATTAATCAAGGTAATTAATCCTAATCTTCCTCAAATAAATAATCAACTAAAAATAATTAACACTTAGGGAGATAAACATACCTTAATTAGCGCTTAATCGGCGATTAGAGGTGATTAAGCTTGCTGTCTCTCTTTCTCTCTCTTCTTTCTTCCTTTCTCTCTCCTAGAACTCAAGAACACAAAATTCTCTCCCAACAAACACCTCTTGGCCGAATTCTTCATGAAAGGGGGGGTATTTATAGGCCTTGATATTTCAAAATGCCGAAAATGCCCTTCGGGAAAAAGATGCGATCTCGGCCGTCCATTTTTTTCTACTTTACACGTGGACAAATCTTAGGGCACTCACCATAAGAAAGTGACACATGTAGGGACACCTAATCACCATGTGATTTTCATGTGGAAAATAAACATTATTTTATTATTTTGTCTCTTATTTCCCTTTATGCCCTTGAACAATTTGGAAAATTCCAACTTTGTCCTCTCCTTCTAATTTTGGCCGAATTATTGCTCTTAATATTGGAAAAAATATGACTCATCCAATAATCAGTGCAATCCACTGATTATTTGTGTATTTCCGGCCCGATTTTCCAGCAATCCTGTCCAATTTACTGTCACAAAATTTCGATTTCAACACCTCATTAAATTCCCCTCATTCCAAGGGTAATCCATGATTTTTCTCAAGTTCTATCTCCCTCTATAATTTTCTAAATTTTATTCTGTCAAAAATCACTATTCTACCGATAACAATTCGGTAATAAATATCCTTTAAGCTAACCTTTGTACATTCAAAGGTGGGAAATAATTTTATAAATTAGGATAATATGTCACATAATTTATCCATATTTTTCCTTGAATTTTTGAGGCCTCTGTATATTTTATATAATGGAAATTGGCTAATTTTCCTTAATTAACCAAAAATTCCAATAATTACAAATAATTTCCTGATAAATTATTTTTAATCTCATATTCATCTTCTAAGCCTCAAACATTATTCTGTACCCTCCTTTCTATTTTTCATGATTTTCTGGGAATTTTCAGGAAATTTGGACATTATTTCCAATACTGCCCTTTCTTAACTGATCTTTTCAGAAATGACCGTTATATCCCTATCCTGATTTTTCCTCATAGCCTGGATCCTCTACCAGTCTACTATACTACTTGGCCTTAGTCAGTCACAAATCATTCATCAGTTAGAATAAAATTATCAGGGTGTGACACTCCCCGGCAACGGCACCATTTGTTGAGAGCCTTTTGTCGTTCACCTTAGGGTTCTCAATCAAAAATAAATCCAAGTTAAGCAGTATAGTTCAAACTCAGGTCGTTTCACTTTTGGGAGCCTTTATTAATTACCTAAGCTAGACTAAATGCCATGCAATGTAATGAAAGGGGGTGTGGTTTTTAAGATTTAAATGAATGGTGACTAAACTAAATGCAATGAAAACAAACCTAAGCTACTATATTTTTGGTATTTTTTGATAATGATGATGGAATGGAAATGAATGATAGGAAATCTCCTGAGAATGGTTTTGATGGCAATCATAGTTCATTCAAGATATTGGGAGTTTCACAAATCCATTAGGTTTTCTTAATAACAACCTCAATAACTCATTGAGTCCAATGTTTAAATCAGTGAACTTCATTAATGAAAACATTGTTAAGCTCTCCTAATGTGTAATTTGAGAATGATCATGTAATTGGTTCATTGCAACCCAAAATCAACTCAATATCAAAACATGACCATGGAAGATAAGAGAGAATCAAGAGAGTTACAAGGAAACATATATGTAACTACATATATTGAAGCACAGAATTCAACATTAACCAATCCAAACTACAAATGTAAATCATTAACCAATGATTATAGTAACAATCCCAAGTTCTTAACTAACAATTTACAACTCCTAGACCTAGAAAGCCATAAATCATAGCTAAAAATTGAAAACTAAAACTAAACTCCCCTTTGAAGTATGGAAACTCATGCCACACCACCATTCTTCAAGAGTTGATAAACCCTAGCCCTCCACAGCTTCAAGAAAAACTCCAACCGAAGTGACTTCGTCAGCCATGGCAGCTGGGAGTGGAAGGAGATGAGATAGAATAAAGAAAAGGTGAAGGAAATAGATGGGGAAGAAAATAGAGGTGGAGAGGCAAGAGGATGAGAGAATAGAGGTGTTCTTCCTGATAGAATGGAGTGTTAGGTCAAAAATAGGGTTTCTAAGGGCTTGAGGGGTCAATCTGTGTCGGATCATATGAGTAGAGGGTCTATATTTGCATTCTAGATCCGAATCTGATGTTCCTGATACGAAGAGGTTCGTCGCGGTGAACTCAAAAGTTTGCCGCGGCGAAGTATTCCAGAGGTATTCTAGTGAGATTTTGAGAGTTTGCCCCGGCGAACCAAAAAGTTTGCCCCGGCGAACTATTCCAGAATAGCCACTGATGCACATTTTTAGACTTTTTGCTATAGCACAGCATTTTCTTGGAAACTCCCATGTTGTGTAATGCTTTAGTCTTCAATCTTGACTCTAATTTTCAAGTGTCCTACAATGAAAAACAACAATTTAAAGCATCAATTTTCCTAGAAATCAATTGAATACAATTAATAACTAATTATGATAATTTTATCCTAAAAAAGACACTAACACAAAGCAAGGACTCTAAATCTAAATTAAGCACAATTATCAATAAAAGGAGCCAAAATCTATGATAAAACCCTCAAAATGATATGAAATAACATAGAATTATTGGATTCAATCACATTCCAACCAAAACATGACAGCACTAGAGCCTTAGATTCCAATGTGCATTTCTAACCATAACAAGCTTTAAATTTAACCAAAATAAAGTTCAAACTTACCTTGATAAATCTTTGACCAAAACTTGGTATTTCCTCCTTCATACCATTTTTACCTTTAGGTCCTCTATTAAGGTTCCAAAACCTCCAATTTATCTTTTTACAAATTTTTGGAAAATTTCTAGAATTTTTCTCAAATTTTCCTATTTTGCCCTTCTTAAACCGGTAATTTTGAAAATATCGATCCGGACCCTTTCTGGATTTGTATCATGCTTGGCTTCCTCAGTCGGTCTTCTTCCTCTATTGGCCTTTAATCTAATTTTTCATCCCTATTATCAATGTTAAATTTTGTAGGATGTGACATTTCCTCCCCCTATATAAATTTTGTCCTTGAAATTTAAAACGTACCATATTTGAAAAGTTTAGGATAATTGTTCTTCATATTGTCTTCCTTCTCCCATGTTGCTTCTTCTTGTGTTGAGCTTTCCCAAATCACCTTGACCATTTGAGTGGTCTTATTTCGCAACTACGTAATCTGCCGATCTACAATCTTTATCAGCTTTACCTCGAATGTCAAGTTATCTTATAGCACGATATCTTCATATCCTAAGATATGGGAGGGATCTGGTTGATACCTTATCAACTAAGAAACATGGAAAGCATCATGTATCTGACTGAGATTAGGGTGTAGGGCCAATTTATAAGCTACAAATCCTACTTTAGAAAGAATTTAAAAGGGTCTGATAAACTTAGGTGTCAAATTTTGTGCTTTTAAGGACCTTCTTACTCCTGTTGTTGGAGACTCTTTCAAGAATACATGTAACACCCTATCTGGAAACTTGCCTAACTTCACACAATATAAGGATGTCAACACCATTACCATGGTAATTAAAGAAAACAGTTTACAAACTTTATTTCTAATTTCCTTACTTATTGTCATATAACCATGATATATAAAAGAATAAGACAAACGGTCAGTAGTACAACATATTGATTCTTACCCAGTACCTTTTCTAGACCTTGGAGGTTAAATCAAAAATTTTATCCAAGGATTGCACTATAGGGTGCAACCTCAAGTTGTCTCACTTAAACGGAGCCTTAGCAAAATAGACCTAAATTAGCTTAAATGTCATGCAATGCAAACTTGAATATAAACAGGGGGTTTTGGTTTTTTCCCAAAATCATTGAGTGAATTAGATGAAGGGTAAACAAAATATATATATAGTTTTTTGGATTTTAGGGAATAGGTTATGGATGCAGGTAGACAATAACCAAATGATAATTAAGTTCCTCTTGAAAGTGTGCTCAGGCTGTCATAGTTCAAAATCAATTGATATGGGAGTAGAAATCACTAAGTTTCGAATTGATAAACCTCAAAGTACACTTTTAGTCCATAATCTTGATAAATGAACTCCATTTCTCAAGATCCTGTTAAGTGCTCTTAGTGTGTATAGAAAAAAATTGATTAATACAACAGGTCAAATGCAATCAAAATCATCTCAATATCAAAACACAACTGTGCAAGAGTAAAGAGAATCAAAAGATTATAATTGACATATATGAGACTTCACATATTTAAGCTCAAAGTTCTACAATAATCAATTCAATACACATATGAAAATCCAAGCTGATTACAACTATAATCAAGTAGTTCAACTACAAATACAAATCTTAAACCTAGAAACTCATAAATTCATAGCTGAACTAGGATTAAACTACTCCCCTTCTTAGCTCATTGAACTCTAGCCATTGCTACACCTTCAAGAGGAAGGAAAAACGCCTAGCCACTCATAGAAATCTGAAGCATCTCAACTAAGAATGAATCTGAGCTTCCCATGGTGGAGGTTTGACAGTGAAAAATGGAAGAAATTAGGGTTAGATTGGAGAAAGATGAGAGAGAACGAAGATGGGAGCTGTGGTCTCAGTGAATGATGTCACTTACATAAAAATAGGGTTTCTAAACCGGTAATGGGGTGTATTGGGTTGGTTTATGAGAGTGGGTAGGTAAA
This sequence comes from Neltuma alba, assembly GCF_004799145.2. Taxonomy (NCBI): domain Eukaryota; kingdom Viridiplantae; phylum Streptophyta; class Magnoliopsida; order Fabales; family Fabaceae; genus Neltuma; species Neltuma alba. The sequence goes on along the minus strand of NW_021632177.1, from coordinate 10,008 downwards.
ATTTCTGAAAATGGTTTAGGTTTAGGTTGCTGATTCGAGGGGCTCGCCGTGGCAAACCTTGGCAGAGAGCACTTCTGCTGAAGTAGTGTCTTTGTCGTGGCGAATACAAAGTTGGCCGTGGCGAAACCTGGCAGAGGCGTCAATCCGTCTTATGTGTTAGACTTCCTTGATCTTCACTATTGGCTCTTCTTCTTGAGTGTCATGAAATAAAAAGTAATGGTCTGAGGTATCGATTATCCCAGAAATTAATTAAATCTCATTAATGAATAAATATGACAATTTTACCCTCAAATAACACTAACTCAGAACAAAGACCCTCAATCTCAATTAAGCACAAATATCATTAAAATGAGCCAAAAAGTGTAACAAAAATATGGAAAAAGTCATCAATTAATATAAACAATTTGAGCTCAATCAAATTCCCCACACTTAGACCTTTGTACTCCTGGACAAAACTCAAATGATTCAAAAAGATACAAGTGCAATGAGAAATACTAACATGCTTAAAGATGATAGTAGAAGATTAGCAAGAAATTCCCACGGAGATTGACAACAGTAAAGTAAAGACATGCTAAGAAAGTAAACACTATGGACGTTTAATCTAAATGATTGAGCAAAAGAGATTAATCTCAGAGGTATGTGTTTAGCTCTCAACTCACTTGTTTGGGATTATTTCACTCTAAGCCTGTTCAGTCCAGTCTCTACCATAGGCTTGTAATAAATCTACCTCTCCACCACAAGAACCACACATTGCAAATCAAGAGGACTTAGGGTTTGTAAATTTTAGTGATGGTCAAGTGAAATGGATGGGATAAGAGAGACAGTGAAATTGAGTACAACCATAATGATTATTCTACCTATGCCATAAACATAACGTTCCTGAAGAAAGGAGCTAATAATAGTAAAATAATAATTTTTTTTGTTTTTTTGTCTTTTTTTGGTTTGTTTCGACAAGGCCAAACAGAACAAACAAAAGAAATCTACAATTTATTTGCATGCATGTACTCAAAGTGTAGGTCCAAAGGGGTTGATAATGGTAAGGTGTTTGGGCTTGTGTTTGGGTAATAGGGGTTTGGAATCAAATGCCTCCATCATGTCCACAACATGTTGATTCACCAGGCTTTGATTAAGAATTACAACAAGTTCTAGAGAAATATAAAACTAAACAGATTCACACAATTTAACAAATTAAGGCCCAAATATCCTTCCAACAAGGCTAGTATCTCAATTAATCAATCTTAAGGTTTAAAAGCACATAATCCTATTTTCAAAGCATACCCGTTTTTTACTCCTTGTTAAAAACAGTAGGGAAGGACTAGTCTAAGTTCAACCATCATTTAAAAGCATGGGTAGTTTTCTAAAAACACAAGTATAATTTTGATTTTTAGTAATTTTAAAAAAATTCAAGAGTATTAAGAATCTAAGTTAGGAGGATTTCCGGAGAAAGAAAAATGAAACTGCAAAGCATTCAAGTTTTTTTTTCATTTCACCGTGGCGAATGAAGGGGTTAGCCGCGGTGAACCTTATTTGAAAAGGAAAGACTGGTAGCAAACCTGCTTTGCCGTGGCGAAACATAAGTTGGCTACAACGAAGTATGGCTGAGACGTGAAAATAATTGAGAAAGAAGCGTTTGCCGCGGTGAAGGTTGACAGAGACAAAATGCAATGCAATTTTCAAACTTCCTTGAAAGTTAACTTCAATGACTTCAAAAATGCCACAGTTAATCAGTTCTAAAACACTTAAGGGATCAAAATAGATGCATAATGAAGCACTTGCTGAAATCAAAAATAGAGATTCCTCCCCCACACTTAAACACAACATTGTTCTCAATGTTTAAACGTGTACATGCAAACTAATCAACAAGTGAACCGGAAGTTGTGAAGGCCAATTTTAAATTAAAGTACAACACATGGAATTCACAAAAAGGAGGGAGAAGGGTGACAGGTTGCAGGCAAAACAAAAAGGATAAGTGAAAATAGTGGAAGGAAGCAATGCAAGCATAAAGATAATAGCAAAAATAAAGAGGCCATCAGTAGCCAAACAGTTAAACCAGCATCCAATGTATCATAGTAATGAAAATACCAAAAAGCTGCATGGGTGTCCAAGGTGACAAGTTTAGGAGCTTCTGGATCTTCCTGGCCTTAATAGCCTTCTTAGGCTTCTAGAGCTTTGGCACTAGCTGCATGGGCTGCTCTAACGTCATAGGCAGGTTGGATGGGTGGAGGTGGTCCAATGACAGGCTGCTTAAGGCGGTCATATCAAAACAAGGGGGCTGGCTTAAAGTAGCTGTCATTATTGTACTCAGGGACATTGGCAGCACAGAAAAGGTCAGTGCCTAGGTGAGGGAAGATGATGTTGTTGGTGAGTTTGGGGGTGTTGATGGCATCATAGAGAGCTGAGTAAATGGTGTAGGCTACATCAAATGAGTGGCCAGTCATAAGAAGATAGATGTATAGGGCTTGGCACTTAGGAATGTTGGCTAGGTGGGTGGTGGAGACTAAGTTGTTATAGACAAAATGCAGCCAAGGACGAGCCTCAGGTCGGAACTCGGATTGCTTAAGGTATTGCTTTATAGTGTGGGGGTGATGCCAAGCGGCACCCTCATGACACAGGGCTTGGAGGACATCATCAATTTGGGTAATAATTGATTGACTAATGAAGTCTACTCACTTCTTGGCAATGAAAAAGGAATACCAACTAGAAAGACTTATGAGATTACACATTAAGGAGATTGTAAGGTTAAACAGGATATGAAAAATGGTCGTGTCAGATAGAGATCCTTGATTCCTCTCTAGATTTTAGAGAGTGTTACAATAGGTGACAGGCACAAAACTAAGTTTCAGTATGGCCTATCATCCATAGACGGATGAACAGACATAGCGAACAATACAGATGTTAGAAGATATGCTAAGAGCGTGTGTACTGGATTTTAAAAGAAGCTAGGATGAATGTTACATCTTACTATTGGATCAACTTAGAGTTCAATTGGAACCATTTTAGACCATATTGGATGGTCTTGGGCTCAAAAACACGTTTAGGACGCTAGTTTTCGGATTTTTACTGTTCATGTGGTAAAATCCAGTTTTTTGTACCAACTTTGAAAATTCATAATTTAATCTAGAAAAATCAAAATGGAGTGGTTCAAAATTCTGTGGAAATCTATTTGAATGATATTTCAAGGAAAAATAGTCTTGTGAATCAATTCTATTTGAGAAAGTTTTAGGATTTTGTGGAAGTCACCCCTATTATTTTGGAAAAAATCCTTTTTCCAGATTTTGAACTTTAACTTTGAAAAATCATTGTAAATCGCAAAGTTGTCCATTTTTAATGTGCTACCTATCAAATTCAAGCTCAGGACATGATCTATATTCATGACAAATTTTGTGATTTAAAACGTTCAGAAACTTAATCAAAACATAGCTCTAAGTTGACAGTTCAGTTAGAGTTACAACACCAACCATGCATACTTATACATAACCAAAATATAATTGTTTTTCATGATTCCACCACCACATTTACTATTGTATTGGCAGCTTCCCTTTAGATGATTCAGCTCCTAAAATGTTAGATTACATTTGGGGGATGAGATTTTAAAGAAATCCTAATAGCAAAATTAACCAACTATAACATCAAACAAGCATCATCATTATGGATAGCAATATTAGCTACCATTGAAGAACTAATGAAACATCCTATCTTTAACCCCTCAGAGCATGTATTCATAAGTGTTACGGTTCAAGCAGATCATGGCACAAGCCCACGGATTTAAAATTTTAACATAAGTACTCGGGTTACTATTCACTCTTAAATTTCCAGATTACAGGCCCAACTTCAAAAATTCATAACTAATTCCATACAAATTGTATTAGGGTGTTCTAAAATTCTACGAAAAGATCTTTTGATGCTCTTTAAGGAAAAAATATCCAATTGAACTTATCCTTACCCAATTCATATAGTTAAATCAATAGATATTACTATTCATTTCAAAAATCTGGAACTTCCAGATTCTGTGCTTCAAATTTGGAAATTTGTATCTCCTTGTGTACACATCCAATTGAGACGATATACCTCTCATTTTAAATCTTGGGATGTGTACTATAAGTCTGCCAAATCTTGTGACTTAACTAATTCGTTTGATAGGTCAAACTAGAGCTACAAACTCACTGCTCCAGGACCTACGTTTTATCTCTTAGCATCTCTTTACTTAAATTCTTTTTATTTCTTTGGCATACATAACATGGGCTTACTCTTTTCCATTCATGCTTATACATTTCTATACATACCACAAGCATTATAATTAAATACATGGCATCATTGGCATCCACAACATAAATTACATAATAGGAGAATTACACATTGAATAATAATATCATTCATTAACATGAACAATTCTCCACTTTCTTCTCCTTACTTCTCAAGCCATTATTGCCCATCATTGATTGACCTAAATATTTGGTTAGGGAGGGGGTGAGATTCGGGGGAATCTCAGTAGCAAACAATACCATATTAATCATGCTAGATGGATGCTAATGCACTACATGTAACTTGTTTATGCTCTTGTTAATTAGTGACATAGTAGCATGCTCAAAGTTAACTTCTTGATGCATGGCCATAGAGACATAATCTACTCATCATGAGTAGCAATGACAGCAACTAAAACATGTCACAATAACATTCAATAACATGTACACGGCAACACACAAGCATACAACGTCAAGTAATGACAATAGATAAGTTCACTACCTTGCACCTCAAGCTTTGCTCTTACTTTTCCTTTGACTCCCTTGACTTTCCAACCATGTGGGCATTCAGATGAACATAACCAAACATCCTCTTGGATGTTCCAAAGGTCCTAAACATAGTCATAATGATCATAGAATCCATTAGGACCACTAGATTACATAAAGTTCAAGACTAGCTCTCTTGAGCCTCAACCCTTTCTCTTGCTCTTAGGGTTTTCTTTCTAACTTCTCTAACATAAATCTTATCATTTTCCATCCTTAAGATCCATTTCCTGTCAATTAGGACCACTTTAGATGGCCTTAGATTCAAGAAGATCAAATCTGGAAATTTTGGTTCGTGGGTACTGTTCACATAAAATCTCCAGAATTTTTGCTCAACTTTGAAAATTCATAATTAATTTTAGAAAAATCAAAATTGAGTAGTTCCAAGTCTCACTGAAATCTCTTTAACTTAAATTTAAAGGAAAAATAGTTTTAGGAACCAATTCTATGCCGAACAGCACTAGAATTGTAAGGAACTTGAAACTCTTTCAAAAGTTCAACACTATTTCCAGATTTCAAACCCTAACTTTGAAAAATCACCATAAATCGTACACATATCCAAATGAAGTGTTCTACCCATGGATTTAAAACTCACAGAGTGTGCTTTAACCATACCAAATTTTAGAATCAGATACAAAGATGAACTAATTTGAAATAGGCATCCAATCAGATACTACAACCATCACATACCTTGATCTTGAAGCTTGAACTTAGGTGGACTTTCTCTCACTAAAAATAGCTCTTTCTCTCTCTAGATGCAAGAGCGGCAGAGTTTCCCCTATAGATCCTTGCTTGGATGAAAATGAAGGGGCGGGAATGCCTATTTATAGGCAAACATTTGACTTGAATGGACCAAAATGCCCTTGGTGGCTAATAGAAAGGATAAGGGCAATTTTGGAACTTCAAGTTGACTTTTACATCATCATTGCATCATCTTCTTGCGTCATGCTTACCTCAACCTTCTAGAAGATGCCAAGTGTCATGAAAGTGGTAGAGGAGATGGGAGATTAGATCCTATCCGTTGGATCAAACTTAATTCCTCCGAATTTACTTGGCCCACGTTTCTCCAGCTTCCTTTATGGCCTTCCGGAGCTCAGAAAATTCTTCTGTCTACTCCATAAATTCTCTTTAACAATTTTCTTAGGCCATAACACTTCCTTTAAGCCTTGCATAAAAAATTCATTTACTAAAATACCCTTTTATTGGTAAAACCAGCTCTTTAATTTATTAAAGCCACTCCACTGGCCTTTTGGTTGCAGGACTATTTTTATAAATTAGTACAACCTTTCAACCATTTAATCTCATTTTTGTATACATTTTTGAGGTCTCTTTCTATTTTAAATAATTACCTTAAATGGTATGCTTTTTATCGGCAATAACCTCATAAATTCCATTTAAGCTGCCTCAGGGGTATTTTTGTCTTTTCTCTTCACAGAAGAGTCTTAGAATATTATTTCCCATTTTCTAAGATTTTCTTGGAATTCTCTGCATACTCTTCCATTTTTACCCCTATTGGTCATCACTTTCTGAATTTACCGTTTAGTCCCTACTTGGACTTAACTTCATACAATCCTCTCTTTGAGGTTTCTAACTTAACATTTGACCTATATCTGGCTTCTTTTCTCTCTCTGGGCCTTTAAGACTTTACTAGAGCCTTTAGCCCTGATTATACTTGAGCCTCTGAAAACTTTTACTTTGCAGTTTAGTCCCCAAAACTGCTTTGACTTCCTTTCTCATCTTTGGGACTTCTGCTCAAAAAGGGTCTAGTAGTCTATCCAATTCAGGCTATTTCTGGTCTTCTAGGCCCAAAAGTTTGGATGTTACAACTAATACTATGATAATTGGGCAATCTCAAATATGTAAAAGCCAAGGCAAAAAATTCAAGAAGCAGCCTCATCATAATCATCATAGTTCACTCACATGATAGCAATCATCCATGCAATAATAAATAATGCAATGTCAATGTTAGTAGTTAGGTTAAACTTTGCTACCTCCAAATGCTTTTTCTTTTTGTTTTTCTTCCTTTTCTTCACTAATGTCAAACCCTAACATGACAACTTCTGGAAAAGTTTTGAAACTTGAACTTTTTGCTTCTCCTTCTGTGCATACACACTCATACTCATACATACACTTGCATTCATCACAACTCATACTTTTATTTGACTTTGTGTGTTGCGAGTCATTTTTGTCTGCTTTTTCTCTGTGACTTTGTTCTTGCATGCCATAAAAAACCAAGCTTGTACCCTTTAACCCTGAGATTGAGAGAAGACTCAAAGAGATACGAAAAGAGAAAAGAGTTGAGGGGACAAGTGAATTAGTGGTTGAACAAGAAAACATCTATGTGGAATCTAGCCTATCTAGTAGTGAGAGTGAACCTATTGAAGAGGAGATCATGGCTGATTTACCACCTAACCTACCTAATCCTAACCCCAATGCTAACCAAGTGAGGAATGGAGGCAATGGAGGGAATAAAGAACAAGAGAGAATGGGAGAAATAATGGGAACCCTAGAAGAAGAACAATTAGGGAAGCTACCACATCTTATGTCAATTTTGACCCATTTACTACGGCGTGCCCTAATTTTGAAGTTAATTTTGAAATTAAAGGCTTATAGATTAACTCACTTCCAAAATTTCATGGCTTGGTAGGGGAAGATCCTTATCTTCATTTTTAATCCCTTTCTATGGTTTATTAGAGCATGAAGCCTGTGGGAGCATCGTTGGATCAAAGTACTGTGGAAGGTTTTCCATTATCATTGGAGGGTAAAGCTCGAGAGTAGTACATGAGCCTTCCAAGGCATATGGCTGATGCATATCACAGTTGGGGGAACTTAAGGAAAGCATTCTTAGAGAAATACTTTCCGGCTTCTCGTACTTCATCAATGAGGAAGGAGATATGTTCTTCCAAGCAAGACTATGACGAATCTCTCTATGATTATTGGAATAGATTTCAACACATGCTTTCAAGATGCCCACATCATCAAATTCCAGATGAACAATTGGTGCAGTATTTCTATAATGGGTTGAAGAACCAAGAGAAGGGTATGTTGGATGTTGCATTAGGAGGATCTTTATAGACTCCACTGCTGAGGAGGCTGGGATTTGATTAAGAAGATGGCCCTGAATCATCAACAATACAGTGTGAGAGATACTAGAGGAGTACACGAGTTGGGAGCTGCTTCAGTCCACAATAGAAGAATGGACACTTTGGAATCAAAGGTGGATTTGTTGGAAAGCAAGGTGACCTCTCAACTGTCTGTAATCACTACAGAATTGAAGAATATGAATGTGCATAGACCAGCACCCCCTATGGATATTACTGCCCCTAGTTGTGAGACTTATGGCTCGGTTATGCATATTTCTAGTGTATGTCCTGGCCGTTATGAGGAGGTATTTGCAGTGTACCAAGGCCATCCAAATCAGAAGTGGGACCCTTACTCCAACACTTATAACTGAGGGATGGAAGGCAAACCCTCGATTGGGTGGAGGAATGAGAGAGAGTAGACCTCCAAATAGATTTCAGAAGAGTAGAGGAGCTGGTTTATCCTCAAGCCAGTTCCAAAACCAATCTCAAGCCCTAACCACCCCACTTAAAGATGATACCAACCAACTCTTGCACAATATGATGGCCTTAATGAAGGAAGAAAAGGCTGCTACTAATGCCAATAAGTTCAACTCCATAGCTTCACTGATTCCAGATTTAGTGCTCTAGAGAAGAGGATGGAGCAATGGGAAACTAAGTCTGAGAACATTAACTCCTATGTAACTCAATTGTCCAACAACATGAGTGAGCAATAAGCAAGGAGTAGTGGCGCTATTCCCTCCAACACTGTTTGAATAAGGGTTTGAATGCCATTACTCTTAGGAATAGGAAGCAAGTGAACTTTTGAGAAGAGGAGGATGAAGCTATCAATGAGGAAATTGTGTGATGAGCTACCACCATCCTCTACAAAGGTCAAGAATTCTGAAAGCTCTAAGGAGATGAGGTTGAGGCAGAAGGAATTCCCCAAAGAACATGATAGCAAGGGTAAAACTGAGGAATCTGAACCAAGCAAGCATGGAACCTTAAGCAAGGAAGGTAAGGAGGTAAACATCAATGAACTACCTTTTCCTCAGTCTTATTTGAAAAATGTCAAAATGGGTAAAGAAATGCAAGATCATGAATTGCTTGAGACTTTTAGGAAAGTAGAAGTGAACATACCCTGGCTTGACCTGATTAAAAAGATTCCTAAATATGCTAAGGTCTTAAAAGAATTATGTACTCAAAAGAGGAGATTAAACCTAATGAAAGAGTCCAATTACCCTCTAATGTGTCTGCATTGTTTAAACCCTAAATTCCTGTGGAAATGTCAAGACCCTGGATCTTTCACTATCCCTTGCACTATAGGAAAGGTTACTATAGGGGGAGCCCTGTTAGATCTAGGTGCAGCCATTAATGTCATGCCTAAGTCCGTGTACGCCTCTCTAGGAGTCAAGACTCTTAAGTCTACTATTGTTGTGCTCCAACTAGCTGATAGGACTATTAGGTATCCTGAAGGCATTATAGAAGACATTTTAGTCCAAGTTAAAGGATTGGTTTTTCCTGCTGATTTTTATGTGCTTGACATGTCTTCTAAACTTGTAAATGACACTACACTCATCCTTGGTTGACCTTTCTTAAGGACTGCTAATACCATGATTAGCATGAAAGAGGGCACCATAACAATGGAGGTAGGTGATAATAAAGTTTCTTTTAACATGTATGAAGCAATGAAACATCCTTATGAGGACTATTCATTTTGGGGGTTAACATGATAGACATTGATGTTGAGGATGCTTGCTCTGAAGTTGAATTGCAAAATGACTCTTTCTATTCTGATCTTTACACTGATGATTCTATTGATGAGAATGAATCCATTTCTTCCTTTTCATCTCTTTACTCTACACTTTCTACTTTGTTCATATGGTGGTGATGTTACATGCCTTGATTGTACTGTGGTTAATTGCATACTTTCTATCCCACATACATTTTCTGTTTCCTCCCTTGACTCCAAGTTGGACTGTGATCCTCTATTGTCAGTGATGATTCCCTTGGGGAAAGGTTTCCTATTGTTGCTTCAGATATGGAGGAAGATGTCATGGAGAAGAATCCCTCTAAGGCGGTTGCTGTAGATCAACTAGAAGTTGGTTCAACGCTTGGAGATGAAGTTAACTGCAAGGCTGAGGAACTATCATTGGTTGAAGGAT